>NW_015661868.1:21183-31753 GCF_001515625.1 Sinocyclocheilus rhinocerous | reverse complement strand
TTTAGGTCCCCACCGTGACACGAGTCCCCATGAGTCTGTGTGTATTCAGGTTTAAGTCCCCACCAGAATAGAAAAACAGGTGTACACACACACACACACACACACACACGCGCACACACACACACACACACACACAAACACATAAACATACAATATCTATCTATCTATCTATATATATATATATATATATATATATACACATATATATATATACATATAAAGTTATTAATATTGGCTTGTAACATGTTATTAATAATATACAGTGACTGGCTATTCAGTACAATTAATTCTATGAGAGCATGTTTATTTACATGCTGTCATTAAGTGCAGATGTATGACTAATTCAGTTATTGATTAATTAGCCTAATTAGTCTTTTTTATTCATTTCAAAATTCCACTCATTTCTTCAACAAGACATACAATTTGAGGTTATCAATCATGTTTGTAGCACAAAGGGAATTTAAATCCCTAACCTTAAGTGTGCACAAAATTAAAAGTAATAATGCCTAGCAAACACTACTATAGACTATATTTTAATATTTGTAACATAAACTGGCCTTTTTGTGATTTTGTGACACACTGTTCCCTACTAAAGTTTGAACTGATTACACACTTAACACTTCATTCTACTTTACAGCCAGAGGCATTAAACCCCTGAATTGAAGCCATTAAATATTTATTTGCCCTGTTTTACGACATAATAACAACTAAAGAGGACATTGAGTCTTTCCATTGTAAATACATAATATTGTATTGATAATAAGCATGACAGCATTATATCTAGGATCCTAAGCACAATACAGGATGTGTTTTATTTTTTCTGCTTGTCATGCCTGGTGGTGAATGTTTGCATTGCCTGGCCATATAAACCACAGGAAGAGTGGGAGCACAAGGTGGGACAGCAGTGGTAAACCTCATGACATCACAAGCTCCACTGCCATTGGCTGTTTCCAGAATGAACAGGGTTTAAAAAGCCAACCAGCAGCCATCTCTCACTAACATCAAAACATAGCAAGACCTCATCTGATAAACGGACCTCAGTCTATCCTCCGACTTAGTCAAAGAACTTCAAATTTCTCAGAGAGAAAGAGGTAAGTCACAACTCTCATTAATTTGTATGTATTTTTTTTTAGAATGTTGATGTTAAAAAACAATTGGTTTTAAGTATGCAGATGTTGGAAGAAGCTTTGAGTAACTCATGGAATGTATTTACTTGATTGTAGTCTGCAGTTTTTTAGGTTCGTCAGGCGTTTATCTGCACAAGTAGGAGTAGTAGTGGCTTGAGATCATGTAGCTACAGCCTATTTTAACCTTTAATCATGACAAATAATTCATACATCAAATGCAGTTCTTGCAGAATAAGCGTCAAAGTTCTAAAAATGCAGTCAATGTAAGTACAAGACTGATGTTATGAAGGCTTTTAATGATTCTGACCACAGTTTATTATAGGCAGAGATGATTAACATGAACTTGACAGACGAAAGAGGAAGTTGCGGCTATGGCACATAAAGGCCTTACTAATTTGTCAACTGACTCATTTATTCCAGCGACACAACCACTAAATTAAAGTTCCATACAAAAGAATAATAATACTGGCTGACTGACAGATGCCACCATTCCTTTTGCCTGCAGCCCCAACAAATTTGCGCTGCACTTTCCTTTGATGCCACAAATTTTAGGCCTTGGCTCGCAACATTGAAGATTCTAATGAGAAACTAAGTCTGGAGCCAGAGGCGTGCTATTTCTTGGGATTGTGGCTGCTACATAGTCTGCATATAACTTCTGGAATTATACACCAGAGGAGTTCATTATAGGTATAGCTAAACACGCACTACCTCAACTTATACTTTATGCAATGGAGTTGTAGCTGAAAACAAACGAGATGTTTCATGGTGAGGACTGGCAGGAAGTCTTTTGGCATTTGCCAACATGTTTCAGAGCGCCCTTAAAAGGCATGCTTCCTTCTGAGTCGGTAAATGCGTAAATACCAAAAATACCCACTTGAGGCATTTTATAGTTAGAACATTAAAGCAGAACAGCACAGGCAATCCTCTCTGTAAAACATTTCTTGTAGCTGGTGTAGGCTGCATCAGAGCTGATGCTCTCTATAACTGTGGATCAGCTCTGAAGAGCTTTTTATTTTTCTTCTTTTTTTAGAGTATTTTGCACAAAAATGAAGACTGTCATCGTTTTAACGCTCCTCATCGCCACAGTTTTCTGTCTACCTGTAAGTTCACTGTCATTTTAACCGTAAAAATCTGGGTTTTAAAGTTGTACACTGTACATTTTTTGTCGTCTTGTACACTCATATATATTTTCATTTATTTCTCAGGTGAAGCGCTCAGCTAGCAGTTCAGAGAGCTCAGAAGAACTTGTGGTTGCTCAACGGGCAAGTATCTTGTTTGATATGGACACTGCTTTGAAATTAATACTGCGCAGAAAACAATATTGTGATTTTAACTAAACATCTGTCTTATACAGCCACCTCCTATTCTACGAAAAGCTGCTGCTGTTATGTTCAAGGCAGAACCTACACAGGTAAAACACGTCCACTAGCCTGTATTTCATCTATAATTGAATAGTTCACCCCAGACATGAAAATTTCTGTCAGAATTTATTCACCCTTTCTTTCTTTTGTGGAGCAAAAGAGATGAATTTTTGAAGAATACGCTTACCATTTTTTTGGTGTTACAAATGCTACAAATGCTAGAAAAAAGTCTGTGTATTTGAAGTGATGCAATAGATTTGTATGAGGAACAAACAGAACCGTTAGTCATTATTTTAAAAAAATCTTTACATATGCCGAAGTTCACTTTGCTGTAAATTAGATTTTATGATAGAAGTAGCAAATTGTCTAAATGATTCGTTCATGAATCTGGCTCTTTTTTTTTAAACTGTTCTCAAGTTGAACCACCTTTTAAAATAATTTTATGGTGCTTTTCAATTTCATTGCATGGAAAAGATTAACCAGTACATATTTTTAAAAAATTTCCTTTTGTATACCACTGAAAAAAGGAAGTTACACAGGTTTGGATAAATGCAAGGGTGAATAAATGATGGGTGAACTGTGTGAACTTTTCCTTTAATCTCAAAATACTGATATAAACTTGCACCTATGAGCTATTTAAATTCAAGGATGTGGTAATTGGCACATACATGAGAAATACAGTGAGTATTGTTATATTTATGCCAAGGCATTTGGTTGTGTTTCAGACCACGCCAGCTGAATCCAATGAAAGCACAGAAAGTGCAGATGACAGTGAGGTAAATGAAAACTCATCCTCTAACCACATCACACGTCACTGCACTCCCACTATAGCCAATAAAAGACAACAGGCTCTAAAAATACCCTTCCGCTGGTCTAGACGCACTGTAAGTGACCCCGCTGCGAGACTCAATTCTGTTTCTTTCATTTGCAGGATGCAGATGAGGAATCTGAAACAGTTGAGAACGAAAAGGAGAACGTGAGTCACTCTGATCATGCTAAAATACTTATGTTTTCTGTCATGTAGAACCACTGTGCGCAGTTGCCAAACAATGGACTAAACCAGTAGTTTTTAACTGGTTTTGGTTCAAAACCCAGAATTGATAATGGGCACCAAGTGGTGGATTCCAGCAGTAAAGCATGTTTGCTAGCAACACCAAAAGTTATGGGTTCGAGTTCCACAGAAAGCAAGAACTCATAAAAAATATTACTTGGATTTGCTTTGGATCTAAGCATCTGCCCATATGCATTCATGTAAAATGCAAAAGCAAACACAGTACCAAAATTGTTTATCATACAACAGTAAACAAAAATGTACTAAAAATAAAAGTACTGTGGCCGACATGCGAACTTTGATGTCAGTAAGGAATACACAGGAAGTTTCTCCTAATATGTATTTCTTTTAAGATCCTAATTATTGCATGGTTACATTTTACTATGTGCATTTGGCATTTTCCATGCTGTGCATAGCCCTATTTTGGGGTCTTAACTCATCTGTTGACACTGTATTTAAGTTTCCATTACCAAACAATTAACCTGTCCAAACTGAATGCAAAACTGCTGTAGGACGAGAAACAGTCACAGTGAATGACAACATGGGCTATTTGATGTTTAACATACAACTACAAGAAAAAGTATTTGGACCAGTGAAATTTCACATTGTGCTACCCAGCTTGACGCCACAGCAATTGTGTCCACCATGCTAGCAGTAAAGCCAATTAAATTGCTCATTAACATATATTGTCCATTTAGGATACTGACTCCAGTGAGAGTGAATCTGGAGAATCTGCGACCGCCGTTGTCCCCTCCACAGTGGAACCCTCACTGGACCCCATCATCAACACTGGCCGGGGAGACAGCATGGGCTATCCTAGCGACTACAAAAAAACCATCGTCCACGTGTACTCAAACGACTTTGAAAAAATACCGTCCCCGTACAAGTCCTACAGCAGTGACAAGTTGGGTGGCTTGACATTCGTGAGCAAGAAGTCCTCTGCCTATGATGACCAGAGCATCAATGATGTGGAGAAAGAGATTAAACTGTACAAGGTAAATACATAAGTTTGTAAAGTTTGACGAGCAATAGAAAAGAATAGGAAAACATACATGTACAAATGTAAAGAACACTTACAATACAAGAATATTATGGCAGAACATGTTATCAAATGGTACTTTAATGGGGCTGAGTGGTCGGTTGTGACCAAGAAACTTTGTTTCGGTACCGTGCAAGAAGTTCAGCTATGTTTATAATATTGTCGTTTTTTAGAGTAACAAGCTTTATTTAGCGACTATCAGTATAGCGCGACCATAAAACGCACTCACCTGAACGGTCCTCTCTCTCCTCCTCTGTCTTATAGCGTAGGAATGTGTGAATGAATTATTAAATCGATTAATCTTAAACGGTTCTCTGTCGTACTGTATGTAGAATTAGCATTGGGAAGTCCAAATTGTTCGGGAATCGAGTCATCCTAAACGGGCCTCTCTGCTATGTAGTATTGGAAAATCTGATTCATTCCAGTGAATCGATTCACTTAAGATTCCACGGAAGATTCACTTAACTTAACATGCTCACAAAAATTATTCTCCAGTTTGACTCCCTGTTCTAAAGTAGGCTATGTACTATGTTTTTGACTCTGTGATGTAAATTAGTTTTTGTTGTCGTTGTACGTATTTAGTAGCATATAGAGATTGTTCATTCATTTAAAAACTGCCATTGTTGTAGAATGAGTAAAAATATGGCTCTGGTATTTTTTTTAAAACATAAAAACATACTGCCATTCTAGTTAGCTATTTGTTGTTTATAACTTATAGCTTAGCTACGCTTTTTTTTAAGCAGTAGCTTGACTGTAGTATTACAACATTTAATTATAACTAGGCAAGTTACTCTTTCAAAGTAGATTCCCCAACAATGACTACAGCTTCAACAAACATGGGGTGTAACTCTCCTGTACTACTTATGCAACAGACATGAATTATACCTCAAATCAACAAAAAATGAATACAAGAAAACCAGAATCACTAGCTAGGTTTCCATCCAAAAAAAAAAAAAAAAACGCTGGATGGAAATGCCAAGATGTGCATAAAAAAACTTAAGTGCTCAACTAAGCAGGATAAAATTCTTATCCGGTAAGAAAACATGCGCATAAACTATGATGGAAACACTTTTACCGAATAAATTCCTTAATGTGCATCAAAAAAGACATGTGACTTTTCAATGGGACAGCATAAAACTGGACCAACCAACGGACCGATCTCATTTCACAGCATCTGAAATGCTTGAGCAAAGTCTCGTCAAAGTGCTTCGTTGTAATTAACTCCCAGAACTGCGTTGCCAAACATCAGGCTCCGAAAATAAGATAACATGACCGTGTTTTGTCTGCATTCTCTGAAGCTCGAAATTTATTGTATACAAAAATGATTATACAGTGCCTTCTTCTACTGCTGCAAATAACATTTTTCTTCGTGATATTTACCGCAAGGTATTCAGGAAGTGACGATTTTGTTCTTTTCAGCTCGATGGATGGAAACGGTGCTTTATTCGCAAAGGTTTCATGCGATATTCCAATTTTGCGCATACGTTTAATTCGTAACTTTGGATGGAAACATAGCTACTGTAGCTGAGATGTTCTTTTGTTTCTCAGGCTCTGCAGGTGCATGATACTCTTCTGGAGGAGGACGACACCAGCACCCCAGAGGTGGAGAACATGGAGCCAAACGACCGCCAGGCTGCTCTGGGAAGCCAAGAGATCGTTCCCACCGGAAACCAGGATGCTACAGCAGAGTCAGACAGCGAGGGGGCAAGTGCTGGCGACGCTCCCAACGACAGCGCGAGCGCCAGTGCCAGCCAGGAGCAAAATGAAGAGGAGTCAGACAGCAGCCCGAGCAGCGAGGAGACCACAGCCACGCCTGGAGCTGCAGACAGCGAGGACGACTCCTCACAGAGCACAGAGAGCCAGGAGAGCGATTCGGATGAGGAGACCACCCAGACCACCGACGCTACCGTTATCATAGCAAAGTAAATGTATCCGAGCACAAACCCTCAACGGGCTGTCGACAGAAACGAATGCAAATGTATTAATTGTATGGTGCTTGGTGACTCACTCCACCTGATGTTAGTGTGAGTTAGAGAAACGTCAGAGCACAAAGATACGGTTCATAGAAGTTCTCGAACTGCTGCCGAACCTGTTAAGATGCAGTTTCATCTCGATGTCTTCCTGTTCATTGCACAATTATTTACAAACTTAATGTAAATGTAATTTTATACTGCTTTATGTATGTAATGACTGATCATTTATGAATAAATGTTGACCTATATCAGTTATGCAGTGTTTCATCATACACAGAAAATATACAAGATAAAGCAGTGTTCAGATTTGACAGAATTACAGATAATATCCAGTAAACCATTCACATTGTCAGTTTGTCTCCTGGAAAAGTGCAATTTCTTACAACGTTTAGCTTGAGCAAAAATCCTCATAGATTTACAGTATACAGTAGAAATGCCTTGCTGGAAAAAAAACAAAAAACACTTACCCTGCCTAAACTGGTTTGCTGGTCTAAATGAGTGTTCCTGGTATGTTGAGTGATTTTAGAGGGGTTTTGGCTACTTTTCAGATGATCACATTGGGAGATCAGATTAAACCAGCTAAGACCAGTGTGACAAGTGGGGGCGGGGCCGAGAGTCGTGGGAACAGAGCGAGGCCCCGCCCCCACTCGTCACAACCAGCAAACAAGCTTAGGCTGGTTTAAGTTTTTTTTTTTTCTTCACAAACCCAGCCATATGATCAAGATCTTTTTGAGATCCAACACAACATTCAAAGGCCCCCATATTGGCTAAGATATTTCTTCTGGCATTTCTGCTGTAACTATGACAGTCTAAATGATTATTTTTAATAACAGAAACAGGGAGTGCAGATATATTGAAATAATTACATATGATTCATTTTGTGATTTCAGATTCCAGCTTTCGATTCTGTATGTTCTTGTCTAAAACAATAGTTATTGGGGGGAATATGTGTGTGTGTGTGTGTGTGTGTGTTTATTAATATATATAATATAAACATCAACACTTTAGCATCTAGACCTGTAAGAAACTTTATAGCAATGACCTAGAACACCCTAAACCACATATAAACTGTAACCACTTTTGTAAAATTTGCTTTGATATAATATATTTGAAATAATAAAATGTGAAAAAAGCACACAGAAATACCTTTCGACTAGTTAGAGCAATACGGGTGTCTAAATTACAAGACTTACCTTTAGATATGTGTCAAAACCCTTTTGATTTCTAAAAGTGAACATTCATATGTATAACACAGCTGTACAGCTGTGCTTTTCTTTTGCCAATGTCTTGATGTGCAGGCTCCAGACAAATATTTGTCAAACTTTGAAGTTTGGAGGAGTCTAGTGCTCTGTAATTAGCCTGCTCTGGGTGTGCAGATAGTCTGGGCCATTTCTTACAAAAATAAATACTATACTAAATAAAATGTTTAATTCTTTACCACAAATGACATTGGTGCTGACAAAGTAACAGCAGGGTGCACATTACTTCTGCTTCACTAATGTAACGCTCTTCTCGGCGTACAGTAGGTTTAAATACGTCTGGTAATCACAGAGCTGTCAAACCCAACCAAACTACTGTGTTCCTCCACCGTCTGGTAATGTTTTGCAGACGCTTTTCATATATAATTAACCTAACAACAAAAACACACATTTTGATTTGAGTATAAGGCTGAGATGTAAAATAAAGCAGTCTACAAAAATAAAAATAAATAAAATAAAAAATAAATAAATAAATAAATAATAAAAAAAGGAAGAAAGAAAGTCCAATACTGGCAAAATTATTTAAGCTTCTTTTAAAAGCAATTTCAAAATATTTCAGTTTCATAGATTTCATATTTTAAAAATATAACAATTATGAAAAAAAATGTAGAGTTAAATATTTAGCACATACTGTACATGCAAATCATGCTAAACTAATCTATCGCGATGTAAATGGTTGAGATTTAAAAATTTCATAGGATGGTGCTGTTAATCCTACTTTTTTGATCTCTCTCTCTCACACACACATGCACAAACAAACAAACAAACAAATAAATAAATAAATAAAGTGATTTATTAATTATTAGAGCTTATTTAAATTAAATTAGAAAATTAGTATATAGTAGGTTACATGTCATTTAAACTAATGCTATAATAATAATAATAATAATAACAATTCATTTGGTTACTGAAAAAGTTGCAAAAATATACTGAACTCTCATATCAGCCAGAAGATTTATACACTTCAGACAAAGTACTACCAATAATAAACCCCACTAGAAAACGATGGCTTATTTTTTCTTACATAATATTGAAAGGTGTGAAATCATAAAATTGTTATGACAATTGCACTTGAAAGATTTTTTATTCTAAATGAACACTTAAAACCATAATGGGGACATGCAGTTTAAAAGTAAATCATTTAAAAAGTTACATCATTCAGTGTCAAGACCTTCATTATCAGCACTATAATATAATATTACAGTATAATACAGTATAATATTACACTACAGTATAATATTACTTTATACTGTAAGCTCCAGTGAGTTGTACACCATTCAACTTTTGTTTGCTTTGCATGAAAAGATGATTAAACAGTATTACTGCAAGGTATTATATTGACATTATCATTATGACCCCTTCTTAGGTGTCAGATCCACAGTAACACAGTTTGTGATGTCTTGTGTCGTGGTAGTTGATGGGGTTGCTGTTGTCTTGCCAGCGGTCGATGGACTTGTTGTGCTAGCTGCAGGGAATGTGCTTGACACAACTCTGATATCTTCCTCCGAAGAGTCAGAATCACTTGATTTAGACCCGTTTGATTCAGATTTCTCATCCGACTGTGAATCCTCCCTGTCTTCTCTGCTTGAATCATTTTCCTCTGAACTGAATCTAGATCGCACGGAGTCTGATGAATCAAATCTTCTGCGCAAATGAAACTGAGGATTTAAACAGTTGATCATTTCATTAATAATAATAAACTGTATGCTGTATGTTATTAACAGTAACACTTTTTTTTTTTTTTAAATCCTTAAAAAATAAACCATATTACTTAATACTTACTGCTTTTGAAAAGACTGATGCAACAAACAGCATCAGTAGCATTCCATGTAATGTCTTCATCCTGCAAAAAAAAATACAAATAAATATCTATCTATCAATCTATCTATCTATCTCTATATATATGTATATATATATATATATTCTGGTTAATTCAAATAGTGTTTACAACAGATTAAAAATTGTATTAATAAGTTCTGCTTGCTTGTATTCATTGATTATTCAGTTACTACTAATAAAGATAAATTAAAAAGCCATAAACATAAAACATAACATAACATAACATAACATAACATAACATAACATAACATAACATAACATAACATAACATAACATAACATAACAATTATATAACAACTATATAATATAACATAACATAACAACTATATAACATATAATATAACATAATCACAACATAACATAACATAATCATAACATAACAACATAACATAACATAACATAACAACAACACAACATAACATAACATAACATAACATAACATAACATAACATATAACATAACATAACATAACAACTATATAACAACTATATAATATAACATAACATAACATAACAACTATATAACATATAACTAATATAACATAACATAACATAACAACTATATAACAACTATATAATATAACATAACATAACATAACAACTATATAACAACTATATAATATAACATAACATAACATAACAACTATATAACAACTATATAATATAACATAACATAACATAACAACTATATAACAACTATATAATATAACATAACATAACATAACAACTATATAACATATAACATAACATAACAAACATAACATAATAACATAATAACATAAACATAACATAACATAACATAACATAACATAACATAACATAACATAACATAACATAACATAACATAACATAACATAACATAACATAACATAACATAACATAACATAACATAACATAACATAACATAACATAACATAACATA
>NW_015661868.1:14925-20558 GCF_001515625.1 Sinocyclocheilus rhinocerous | reverse complement strand
ACTTAAATACTGGATGGATGAGAGTAAACCAGGGCTTGGTCCAGTGAATTCCCATGATGAAGACGTGACAAGTAAACATTCGTGCAACTTCCGGGTCTCTACCAAACCTTGCACAATGCCTTGCAAAATCCCTACTACAATCAGTGCGTAGTAATCCAAACAAGCTTGTAAATCACACAACACAACTGTCTCACTGCATTGTTCAGACAAACCACACACTGCTATTTGTTTAGTTTGGTAACAGTGAAAGGCTCAGAACTTAAACATAATCTATGTATACTTATGGTGAATGTGATTTTCATCCATGTTGATCCTGGAACAACATTCCAATCAACCAATCAGAATTGAGGGATATGTTAACAGGAAATGTCAATTTTAGCCTTACAGCCAGAGTTAGGTGCTTCTACACCCTTGTTATTCAACCATCATTTCCCTCTGATTTTAGGGATAGATTATGGGTAGGGTTAGGTTTATGGATAGGGATAGGGTTAGGTCTATATTTTTGGACAATAATGTTGATCCAGCATCAACAAAAGATGTTGATCCAGAAACATGTCTTACTTGGCAAAATCACAGTGACCATATACTTATGTATAGGACTATACAGAACTGTCAGATCCACACATGTGAAATTATGGCCTGTGACTGTATTTTTATATTTTGGACATACTCCAGTGCTCTAAACACAGCTTGAGAGAACTCGATGGACCACTGGTTTTATACTTTACACTATGCTGCATACTGACAACTGAAATGCAATATAAAACAAATGCAATATAAAATCTGATGTAAATAAGCCAATTAATGGTTAACATGTCGGTCAATGACACATAAGTGTGTCCCTGATCAAGAAAAGGAAAAAATATTTTGTAAATCTAGTTCAAAACATATGTGCCAAATTCTTAGAAATGTTTCAAGAAAATATTTAACAACTCTTAAAATGTCATGGGTTTTAACCATCATGAACATGTCTGTCTGTGTGTGTGTGTGTGTGTGTGTGTGTGTGTGTGTATGTGTAGTTTAGGTATACCCTACATTATGGGAACAAAAAAATCCAAAATCCATGTCCTTGCTTATATAAATCATACAAATTAAGATTTTTTTTTTTTTTTTGAAAATCTGAAATAGCAGAAAGTTTTGTGTGAGGGGTAGGTTTAAGGGAAGGGTTAGGGTAAGGATACAGAAAATACAGTTTGTCCAGTATAAAAACCATTACGTCTATGGAATGTTCCCATAAAACATGGAAAGCCAACATGAGTATGTGTGTGTTTTCCAAGTTTAAAAAAAATACAAATACTATGAATTGCATTCATTGAAGTTGTACCACAACATTTTACAACCTGAATCTTGCTTTGTTGTAAAATGGATATACATTTATCAGATTTCAAGTAACATGTTGACCATACGCAAAATCACAAGGCTCTATGACATAATTTACCAAAATTGAAGACATGCTCATAGATTTTAAGGACATTTTGTTTCCCTTTGCAACTGGTTTTGCAGCGAATTCTGCGTAAACCACTGGCCTACATGACCATCGGCGTGTATCACATACTTAAAAGGAAACAACTGTGAACAGAATTTCATTGTTCATTGTTGTAAGATCATTCTGGCTGCAAACATAATGATTAATTTTTTTCATAAATGATTTTTTTTCTGTTCAGATTTCCTGTTTTTGATATAACGTAACTGCTCACATGCCCAGAGCAAACAAGTTTAGCTGCTCAGACAGATATTTCACCAACCCCAAAGACGTCAGTGATGACTGAGGATATGAAACAGTCAGAATTGTAATTTTCCAAACGGATGATATAATCTGACATCATCCTATACCAGCCTCTACATGAATGGCAGAAGTTATAAATGCATAAAAATTAACTATAAGCTCCATTTATGATGTAAAGTTCTATAGAAACAAAATGCTTACATAAGTATAAAAAGGTGCATATTTTTGGCCACTCATAATAATACATTTTACATGCAACATCATTTGGCAAATGGTGAATTTTCTTAATACACATAGTACATATATGCTATGTCTTACAGATGCTAACTATGGCAGATTAAATGCGCATTCAGTAGTTGTTGAGCTAGTGTTAGCATCTCTGTTCTTTACTTTAATAACAATATATGGTTACACGCTACACTGTCGTCTCTGAGTTGTATGTAAATTACTCTGATACCAGTGAGTTTTAGAGAGCAGTCTACACAATAATTATTTTTCTTATCTGAACAACATCAAAGAAGCAACTGGGTGTCACTACTTAGCATTTCTTCCATCACCAAATCTTCCCACCTTGTGTGTGTTGTATTGTGACTATTATGAGTACAGTGTGCATCTGATGAATTGTATAACATTCAGATGACTATTCGCAAAAACACAATTTATTTCCTAACGTGTAAAACTTTTCTCCTGAATGCACCTTCAAGGAAAAATGTATTCAAATTTACAGCTCTAGGACTATTGAATGATGTCTATTTGTTTTGTTCTGTGTTTCACTTTGGGAGATGTTGACCACTCCTAGATTGCACCAATATTGCTGCTATCATCCACAGCAATTAAATGGGTTCAGACCTGCCAGTTCCTAGCACTGCATGTGCTAAAGATGGATCAGATACATCCGGTCTATAAAACCAAACAAAAATATGTGGCAAGCCATTTGGTACAACAAAACCTAAGCCTAACGGCATTTTGGTTGACTTTACTTACTGTATAAGCAAAAGATATAGCCTCTATGATCCAATGAGACAGCCACTGATAAAATAATGGCTTCCCTTTGTGAGGAGTAGCTTAGGACACAAACAGCTGGTCATATATTTCACATATGGTGAAAAGCTGTGAGCTTGGATGACCACCTATACGCCAAGTCCACTACCTTGGACACAAAAGCAGGGTTAGGGTGAAAGGAAACCTTAATGAGCCCTGGAGCGAACTGTGAACAAGACAGTCTAACAGACATAGCCTGTAGTCACTCGCACGCTTAGCTATAAATAAAGCTACAAGCAGCACCATCTTAAGGCATCTAATGGCTCAAAAGAGAGTTGAAAAATGGCTTATAAGGTGATGGATAAATTCCATAAAGGAACCATCTGCCTGGACACCGGCCATTTCCGGCATGCCCTGTTCATAAAATGGCTTCTTAAAGGGTGCTGCCCTGCCGATTTTTATGCCAAAACCCGCATGACAGGCTGAAATAGCTTCTATATACACATTAATGGTGGAGAAAGCCTTCCCTTTATCTACAAAATGTTAGAGAAAGCATAAAATGTCCCTCTTTGAGCTTTGAAATGGGACAATATGACTCATGCAAATCTTCAAAGACTTGCCATTTATTGCTATAAAGTGAGCAAGTAGAGAAGGCTCTTGTACTCTGTATAGTACAGTAAGTACGACTGATGGAGGCAGACCTGCTGCATTCAAATTCCACCTATCCTGTCTGGGTGAGCATAGTGCGATAATGCATTCTTAGTCAATTCACCCAAACTGAAATGTGTTTGAAAACACTGTGTGAGTGCTTGGTGGCACTGTTGACCATGATCCTGAGCTCTCTCATCTCTCTGAACCTGAGGAGAGATCACTGAATGGGCCTTTATGGAACCAAGAAGGCTGTATTCCCATCTTCCTCAGAGAGAGAAGGGCCGGGGAATATCTGCATGTCAGGTCGCATGCTTCTTCATCTTCACAGTTTTTTAGCTGCCACAGCCACAAATGGATGGTTTCCCCAAGGTCCAGAGTCATCCGCTCATGGTCGCTGGCCAGCTTGCTGCCCGCTGTGAGCAGGTCTTAAACCCCCAGCCCCCACTGGTCTCCTTGCTGCCACAGCTGCTGCAAAGGATCAAACAGACCCTTAGTGGAGTCATAAGACACATCTATTACTTCTGATTTCTGCATGTCGCCCAAGTCTGACAGATTTAGCCATAACGCTCTCTCACCTGAGACCGCCAAGTCCATCACATGGCCATGGCCCTGAACCATGCTGCGGGAAGAGTGCAGAATCAAATCCTTCATCACACAGATTTTGTCGAAGAATGTCGGGTTCGGCGCTCCCATGTCCAGCTGTCACACCATCTCCACCAAAATGTCTGCTTGGTATGCTGACAGTAAAGTCACTGCATTCAGTGAGCACACGGACTGCCCAGCGTATTTATACATCCTCTGATTGACTGACGCAGTCAGCCGTTCCATCTTGCTTGGCAGCAAAATCTGAGAGAAGGCAGAAACAGAGTGCCAATTCAGATGGAGGTGATAGGCCACTGAAGACTCCACTCAACCCCAACTCTCCCATCCCTTGAATCTCCAAAATGGAATACCCCTTGGTAGGGAGCTTGCTCTTAAAGGGGCTAGACCAATAGCGGGACATTTCCTTCACGCAAGCAGGTACAGCAGTCAGGAGTTGTCTCGCTGTAGACTGAGCAGGCGGCGACCTTTTCCCACCATAAAGGCCAACAATCACCAGAAACATGTGGCTCTCCATGCACTGCATGCAGGAACAATGCTGGAGCCCTAGTTATTTCGAAAGGTAGCCACTGATATCTATGCAGGCCTTTGTGTGTCATGATATTCGACAGCTCTTGGGCAACAGGATTAGCCTGCATTTGGTGGTAAATTTGCGTAAATCTATTTTGCTGAATTTCTGGCCTCCAGCTAATCCACCAAAAAGATTTAAATATCAGCAAGAGGTACTGTTCCACAGTTAAAACGGGGTTGGACTGTAGCCTTGAAATTGCTGCATTTTTTAATACAGGAACAATTGGGCATGGCCTTTCCACAGCGGTAACATGCTGTTTTGCCATCCTGTTTTCTGATTTCCATTGCTCTCTAATGTGAGGTACTTTCACATAAAAGTTGTTTTTGAATGGTCTCACTGCACAGTCCACAGACACATTTTGTTTTGTGTCATCTTCGTGATGTGCAGCCACCATTTATTGTCTCTGTTTGCGCTATTCTCCCAGCTTGATGAGCTCCGCACAAAATGTTTTGCCTGTTAGTTTATGATGAACGCATGCAATCATGTGCAGCCACTCTCAGCTGAATAACGCTACTTCTAGGACTGTCGCGGAAGATAAGAGTGTTTATCCATTTTTTTTTATATCTTCATGAGATGACTGTGTTCTGTTTTAAACACTGACACAAGCATTTTCTGCTCATTCACTTGTATACAGATTACATTCAGAGCTTATCGCGCATGTGGCATAATACAGAAAACTAGTACAAGGTGTCGTAAAGACAAAATGTGCAACACCTGGAATGCAATACACAAGACTTAAGTTGACTTGATGTCAACTACTGCTGAAATTTAATATGCTATAGGCATATTAAATTTAAATTGGGGTTTGGTAGAGTTTCTTGAAACTGCTCCCACAGTCTCAGCCTTGTCTTAAAGAAACAGCTCCTTTTTTTAATTTTTTTTATTTTTTTAGAAATTTCACTTGTTGATCTTTTCTAGCCAATTACAACACGGGGATTGATGCCTTCAAGCAAGAGGATGTGAAAGTACTAAAAAGTAGTCTATAATAAAAGTGTTCCAGTAGACTTTTGCACTATATCCCTATAATGGTTTCCTTTCTGAAAGCATTCAACAGAGTGTAAAGAATAGAAATGCAGAAATGTCAACACTTTCTTGAAAGTAGAT
>NW_015661868.1:0-7663 GCF_001515625.1 Sinocyclocheilus rhinocerous | reverse complement strand
TGGCTCTCCATGCACTGCATGCAGGAACAATGCTGGAGCCCTAGTTATTCCGAAAGGTAGCCACTGATATCTATGCAGGCCTTTGTGTGTCATGATATTCGACAGCTCTTGGGCAACAGGATTAGCCTGCATTTGGTGGTAAATTTGCGTAAATCTATTTTGCTGAATTTCTGGCCTCCAGCTAATCCACCAAAAAGATTTAAATATCAGCAAGAGGTACTGTTCCACAGTTAAAACGGGGTTGGACTGTAGCCTTGAAATTGCTGCATTTTTTAATACAGGAACAATTGGGCATGGCCTTTCCACAGCGGTAACATGCTGTTTTGCCATCCTGTTTTCTGATTTCCATTGCTCTCTAATGTGAGGTACTTTCACATAAAAGTTGTTTTTGAATGGTCTCACTGCACAGTCCACAGACACATTTTGTTTTGTGTCATCTTCGTGATGTGCAGCCACCATTTATTGTCTCTGTTTGCGCTATTCTCCCAGCTTGATGAGCTCCGCACAAAATGTTTTGCCTGTTAGTTTATGATGAACGCATGCAATCATGTGCAGCCACTCTCAGCTGAATAACGCTACTTCTAGGACTGTCGCGGAAGATAAGAGTGTTTATCCATTTTTTTTTATATCTTCATGAGATGACTGTGTTCTGTTTTAAACACTGACACAAGCATTTTCTGCTCATTCACTTGTATACAGATTACATTCAGAGCTTATCGCGCATGTGGCATAATACAGAAAACTAGTACAAGGTGTCGTAAAGACAAAATGTGCAACACCTGGAATGCAATACACAAGACTTAAGTTGACTTGATGTCAACTACTGCTGAAATTTAATATGCTATAGGCATATTAAATTTAAATTGGGGTTTGGTAGAGTTTCTTGAAACTGCTCCCACAGTCTCAGCCTTGTCTTAAAGAAACAGCTCCTTTTTTTAATTTTTTTTATTTTTTTAGAAATTTCACTTGTTGATCTTTTCTAGCCAATTACAACACGGGGATTGATGCCTTCAAGCAAGAGGATGTGAAAGTACTAAAAAGTAAGACCCTCTTGAGAGGCGTGGATCTTCTCCGACCTTAAAGGCCTCACACCATGTGACCCGCCCAGAGTCGGTGGTTCTGTTAGGTATTGAGAATATGTGAGCTACAACGCTCCAGGACACCCTAAGTTCGTGCCAGGCTTCGGCCTGACTTTCCATTCACCGGGATTCTCTGACTCAAACTGGTTCTTTTTCATCAACCAACTTCAGCAAAGATCCACGCGAGCCTTCAGATTGCATCAAGCCTTTCTTTCAGACAGACGAGACGTGCAAGTATCAGACTTAGTCTTATTAATTGATACATTAGGTATCATTTGCACCTTTTTACAAAGGTGTGTTTGAACTAAGAATCTGACGTTTCCCTCAGGTGTAGATCTGCTGAATATGCAAATGGTTCCATAACTTCATTCCTTATTTTCTCTCCTCTTTACGGCTTAAGCTTCAACCCTCTCCTATACCAATTGTGTGTGTGTGTGTGTGTGTGTGTATGTGTAGGTGTATGTTAGACTAGTTTTTTTTTTAAGTGTTTATGTAGTTAATAAAGTCTTACTTGTATCACACTTGATGTTGTTCATTGTTTGCTCATAACTGGAGTCACTTAATCATGCAGATTTATGCTACAAGCTCTGTGTAGAGTTGTACAGTAAGAAAGTTATTTCCCTTAACCAGGAAATTAACGTTCTTAGAATTGACAGACAGTTGACCCTGAGAGGTCAAGTAAATATCTACAGCGGATCTAAATATTTATAATTAATTATAACTAGTTATGATTAATTATTCATATTTCCCCATGAATGAGCTGATTCGCTACAAATATCATTATCAGTGATAATATCTGACCAATATAATGAGGTCATGAAAGATGGATTTTTATTTTGTATTCCAAGGTTATACCATGTTATAGATGATTAGGTTAGGTTGTAACAAGCAATGATCTTAAAATCCCAAACGGCCTTTTCAATATCATTTAGCTGTCACACCTCTTGACTCAGTGTAACCATGTGAAAACTATGCCACAAATTATGTACATTTTTTTAGATTAATTGAAGTTCTTTTGAAATTTTATAGAATGGTGCTGTTAATCTTATTTATTTTGATCTCATAATAGTAATAATAATAATTATTATTATAATAATTATAATAAATGTAAGTTACGTTACTGAATTAGAAAAATAGCATATAGTAGGTTCCATGCCATTTACACTAATGTTATAATAATATAATAATAATAATTAATTTGGTTGCTGAAAAAGTTGCAAAAAATGTACTGAACTCTCATTTTAATATGCTGATAAATCATATTTTATTGCTTCAGACAAAGTACTATCAATAATAAATCTCATTGGAAAACAGTGTGTTAAAGGGTGTTAAATCATAAAACTGTTATGACAATTGCATTTGAAAGATTTGTTAAATTCTAAATAAGCACTTAAAACCATAGTAGTGACATGCAGCTTAAAAGTAAATCATTTTAAAAGTTACATCATTCAGTGTCAAGACCTTCATTATCAGCACATAAACATTACTTTATAATGTAAATTGTAATGAATTGTACACCTTTAAACAATCAACTGATGATTAAGCAGAAGTACCGCAAGATATTATAATAACATTACCATCACCCCTTGTTCCGGTAACACAGTTTGTGATGTCTTGTGTCGTGGTAGTTGATGGGGTTGCTGTTGTCTTGCCAGCGGTCGATGGACTTGTTGTGCTAGCTGCAGAGAATGTGCTTGACACAACTCTGATATCTTCCTCCGAAGAGTCAGAATCACTTGATTTAGACCCGTTTGATTCAGATTTCTCATCCGACTGTGAATCCTCCCTGTCTTCTCTGCTTGAATCATTTTCCTCTGAACTGAATCTAGATCGCACGGAGTCTGATGAATCAAATCTTCTGCGCAAATGAAACTGAGGATTTAAACAGTTGATAATTATAATTATAAACAGATAATTTCATTAATAATAATAGGACTGCATGCTGTATGTTATTAACAGTAACAGTATTAAAAAATCCTAAAAAATAAATAAATACTTACTGGTTTTGAAAAGACTGATGCAACAAACAGCATCAGCAGCATTGCATGTAATGTCTTCATCCTGCAAAATAAATGCATCAAAAGAACCTAATGTGAAACTATTATTCTCTAGTTAATTCAAATAGTGTTTACCACAGATTAAAATTTTATTTATAAGTTTTGCTTGATTGTATTCACTGATTATTAAGTTACCACTAATAAAGATCAATTTAAAAGTCATAAACATAACATAACATAATATAACATAGAGATGAATGGTTTACCTTGCGCAGATGTTCTTGACCAGTTACTGTAATGTCACAGTCTGTACTTACTCTGGCATCTGTGGTACTGTGCCTTAAATACTGGATGGATGTGAGTAAACCAGGGCTTGGTCAAGTGAATTCCCATGACGACGATGTGACAAGTAAACATTTATGCAACTTCCGGGTCTCTACCAAACCTTGCACAATGCCTTGCAAAATCCCTACTACAATCAGTGCGTAGTAATCCAAACAAGCTTGTAAATCACACAACACAACTGTCTCACTGCATTGTTCAGACAAACCACACACTGCTATTTGTTTAGTTTGGTAACAGTGAAAGGCTCAGAACTTAAACATAATCTATGTATACTTATGTACAGGATTTACTGTACTGTACTTGACAGATCTGTGACTGTATTTTTTATTTTGGACACGCACCAGTACTCTAAAAACAGCTTGAGGGAACTCGATGGACCGCTGGTTTTTAAACTGGTTAGGGTTAGGGTAAGGGGACAGAAAATACAGTTTGTACAGTATAAAAACCATTACGTCTATGGAATGTCCCCAGAAAACATGGAAACCCAACATGAGGATGTGTGTGTTTTCAAAGTAAAAAAAAATACAAATACTATGAATTGCATTATCCATTGCATTTTTGAGAAGTTGTACCACAACATTTTACAACCTGAATCTTGTTTTGTCGTAAACTGGATAAACAATTATCAGACTTTTTTAACGCATTGACTATACGCAAAATCACAAGGGCCTATGACATCATTTACCAAAATTAAAGACATGCTCATAGATTTTAGACATAGACTTTTTTCCCCCTTTGATTTTGTTTTGCAACAAAATCAGCGTAAACCACTGGCCTACATGACCACCGGCGTGTATCACATACTTAAAAGGAAACAACTGTGAACAGAATTTCATTGTTCATTGTTGTAAGATCATTCTGGCTGCAAACATGATGATGGATTTGAATGAGATTTTGGATGATGGATGAGAGTTCCTGTTTTTGGTATCACGTAACTGCTCACATGCCCAGAAAAAAAACCCAACAAGTTTAGCTGCTCAGACAGATATTTCACCAACCCCAAAGACGTCAGTGATGACTGAGGATATGAAACAGTCAGAATTGTAATTTTCCAAACGGATGATATAATCTGACATCATCCTATATACTAGCCCTACATGAATGGCAGAAGTTATAAATGCATAACAATGAACTATAAGCTCCATTTATGCTGTAAAGTTCTATAGAAACAAAACTCGTTCTTACATAAGTATAAAAAAGGCCACTCATAATAATACATTTTACATGCAACATACAGACAAATAAAGTGGTGAATTTTATAAATACCCATAGTAGTACATATACACATATGCTATGTGTTACAGATGCTAACTATGGCAGATTAAAGTAGTTGTTGAGCTAGCGTTAGCATCTCTGTTCTTTACGTTAATAGCACAATGGTGGCGGCAACTCGGGCGTCACTACAAATCTTCCCACCTTGTGTGTGTTGTATTGTGACTATTATGAGTACAGTGTTCATCTGATAAATTGTATACCATTTAGATGACTATTCACAAAAACACAATTTTTTTCCCTAATGTGTAAACCTTTTCTCCTGAATGCACCTTTAAGGAAAAATGTATTCAAATTTACAGCTCTAGTACTATTGAATGATTATGATTATTACAATTGTTGCTCCCTTTTTCATTTTGCTCCCTTTCCATAATTACCAGCAAGTATGCTGTCACCTCTGTTGAAACTTCTAAACTTTGCCATACATCACCTCTCCACCTGCATTGGATGATAAAGCACAGACCTGATGTGTTCAATCCCATTCACACGTAGGAAGGATTGAAACTCTACAGACACCAATTGAGAGCCATTATCACTTACAAGCTTATGGGGTAGCCCAAAACGACTGGACACAGATCTAAGCTCTTTGATGGTTTTCTCAGAGGATGTGCTATTCATAACGACCATTTGGTGTGAACATCGACAATCACTAGAAACATGTGGCTCTCCAGTGGTCACTGCAAAGTCGATATGTATTGCCATGTTTGCCATGGCTCCTCTGGAAAGTCCCATGAATGCAAGGGGGTTGTCTGTGGCATGTGTCTTACATTTTTGCAATCTGAACAACCCTTTGCTTCTTCTTCAATCCCTGCATCTATGCCAGGCCACCAGAAGTAGCTACGTGCCTTCTCTTTCATCCTCACTACTCCCGCATGGCCTGCATGAAGTTTCTTCAGCAAAAGGTTCCTTAGAGGTGGGGGTATAACAAAAAATGCATACCCCCATAGTAGGGCTGGGCGATAAATCGATAACGATAATTATTGCGATATAATTTTCCTCGATAAAACGATATGAAGAGTTCGATAAATGTTTGATATAATGTTCATGAGCCAAAAGCAGTTAACCAGCAGATGCGTTTTTACTCGCTGATGAGTCTTGGTCACACGAGCACTAAACAGCGCTGTGAGATCCAGCGTGAAGCGCTTGAGTTTAGCAAACAACACAAATGACTCGCTGATTTAAACTAGTTTAAAGGCAGATGAAACAGCACTGACAAACAGGAAAAACACTCTGTGCAACAGTCAAAAGGCTTTTCAATCTATAAATCGCCATCATTTACCATGCACTTACAGTAACACTAACTGAACTATGGTATTGTGTCAGAAATGTGGGTATTTGTATCGAATTTTATTATATTATTAATGTAGACATGTATTAAATGTATTAAAGGAGTAATGGAATATAATTGCAGTATTTTTGTGATTAAGTTATAGCATGTGTGCATTTAGCCTGATTGTATGTTTTTCATACAAATGCCTAAAAATCATATAGTTATATTTTTACTATGGTATTGAGGTGTGCTATATGTGTGGTTTTAACTATGTTTATCATGATCTAAATGTATGCTACTATGGAAGACCAATGATTAATAAAAATGTGGTTGAAATTTTTACTGAGGTAAAAATGGGGTTGCTACAATTTTTTACAGATGTTACTGATTTTGATAATGAACACAAATTTGAAAAACTCAAGCTACTACTATTATCAAATGTGCAATTCTAAGAGACAAAAAAATTATATTATTATTAATATTATCAGGCAACACAAACCTGTTTCTTGATTTGAAACAATATCACATTCAGAACATGCAGAAACTAAGAAATATTTTTTTTCTACTAAGATATTTATTTATTTATTGAAAGAAATAAAGATTTGACATTTATTGTGATAATTATTGATATCGACTGATATGAAAAAAAAAATATATCGCCCAGCCCTACCCCATAGTAAGCAGCCAGACTGTACTGTCAGCTCATTTCTTCAAACCAAATAAGGTTTGACTTTGTATGTCATCTCTTGCCATGAGAGATCCAGGCCATAACTTATGACAAAACTGGGTCAGTTTTTGCCTGCTGGCCAGGTTTGGCATGAACTTTGAACTTTGTATGTTACTAGTCCTAGGAATGATCTCAGCTGGCTTACGTTCTTTGGAAATGGTGCATCCACAATAGCTTTTACCTTTGATGGTGCTTTGTGGAGACCAGCGCTATCAATTACATGTCCAATGGTGGGTTGGAAAAATTCACATTTGTCTTTTTTTATCCGAAGGCCATACTCTTTTAGCCACTGCATTGTTGCATTAAGATTCCTGAGATGATCCTCATCATCATTTCCTGTGATTAACAGGCCATTGAGATAACACTGTACTCCATTCAAGCCACTCAGAATCTTGTCCATTGCATGCTGAAACAATACTGTAGGCCCTTGTGTGTCATGATGTTCAACAGCTCTTGGGCAACAGGATCAGCCTGTATTTGGAGGTAAGTTTGATGTAAATCTATTTTGTTGAATTTCTGTCCTAATCCAGCAAAAAGACTCAAATAACAGCAAAAGGGTACTGTTCCACAGTTGAAATGGCGTCGACTATAACATTGAAATCGCCACAAATTCTGTCTGTCTTTTTTTTTTTAAATACAGGAACAATTGGCATGGGCCACTTGCTAACACTCACTTTCTTCAATACTCCAGGTGGTCTAGTTTGCACCTTAGGTTTAATCACATATGGAACAGGGCGAGCTTTTAGGCACTTAGGTTTACTGTCGGGTTTAATGAGCAGATTTACAGTGGTCTTTCATGTTTCCCAGTTCATTCTCCGAACACCTCTGCATGCTTCCTCAGGATGTTTTGCAGACTGGTAGACTCTTTCGCTACCAAGTGCAGTTCTTGCCAATTTAACTTTATTTTCTCTAGCCATGATCGGCCCACCAGAGCTTTGTGACTACTACCTTTCACAATGTACAGTGATAATTT
>NW_015661867.1:387823-388018 GCF_001515625.1 Sinocyclocheilus rhinocerous | reverse complement strand
TACAGAGAAGCAACTGAATTACAGTGCATACGAACCCGTAAATGGTCAATAGTACAGAAAAAAATATAAATAAATACAAAAGCCACAAGGGAAAATACAATTAATGGCAGATCAGGAATTTGAATGTTATGAGAAGAAGGGAAATATTGACGTAGGAAGATTTGAAGGAAAATGCAGCAGAATATGGAAAATACC
>NW_015661867.1:376704-387690 GCF_001515625.1 Sinocyclocheilus rhinocerous | reverse complement strand
CTGATTATATAAATTCAGTTGGTAAACTTAAAGGGATACCTAACGAATTTAATACAAGAGATGAAATTAAATTAGGGTTTGAATCAATATTAATTCGAACAAAAAAATAAATAAATAAATAAAATTACAGAAAGGATTAATTAAATTACATAAAGTACAATCAGCAAAGATTTATTAATTACACTGATGAGGCCTTAACACTTCTAGGAGAGTAATTGGATGCAACAAGCAGAATGACATAGCAAAGTAGAATAGCTTTATATTGTTTGTTAACTGAAAAAGGAAAAGTATGTGTTATGTTTGGGGAACAATGTTGTACGTATATACCAAATAATACTGCTTCAGAAGGAGCATTTAGTGAAGTAATGATCAAATTAAAATACCTAAGAATGGAAGATAAAGCAAATGCTGGAAAAGATAATCAAATGTGAGATTGGTTTGATCTAAAGTTAGGAGCATGGGGAGCATAGTTAGCTAAATTGGGAATGTTTTTAGGAATCGCAGTATTGATAGGAAGATTACTATTTTACTGTGTACTTCCTATATTGAGGTCACTAGTTATCAAAGCCACAGCTAAGCAAATTAAAATTCTAAGATGTCAAGATGATGGGAAATTGATTTTTGAGAGTAACCAAAATGGCCCTGTACAATGCGCAAAGTGTCTGGGCTGAAGATCAACTATGCTATTTTTTGTGATGTTACATGTTTTATGTTTTGAATTTTTATTTCTGTTGTATACTACATAACTGTGACAACCACAGGCAAGCGCTGAACCAACTGCACGCTCATGCTTATAACATTGTTTTATCTTAAATGAGGGATTAGGGAGACAGGATCTTTTACTCCCTCCTAGTCAAGTGTGGGGGGCGAGGTTTGGTCCTGCTGCTCCGTCAGAGTGCTTTTACATAATCTAGTCATTGGTGATAAAACTGTGTGACTTAATTTAGTCACTAGGTAGTAATAACTGATGAGACTGAATTATGAAACTGCACTCTGGGTAAAAACAAGTAAAGGTGAGACTTAGTAAGTCTCAAAGGGGAGAACGAATGTAGAAGAGTTTAATTAATCAAAATATAAATTATTCAAGTATAATCAATGTGAATATAGCCATTTATGTATTAAATTATTCTACTATTATAATCATGTGTATTTGCCTGCATGTATAGAAATCTGTATGAGAATGGAATGTGCAGACATATGGTGAAGCATGTGATGGGGCCCTTACTTTCACGGAACATAAAATTAAGGCCTCCTGACTGCATCGTGATCCCATAACAAATATGAATGAAATGTATTGAACACGCCTAGAGAAAGAACTGTATATAAGAGGGTACAGAAAAAGAGTCTGGAGATTGCTCTGCAGAGTTTTTCTAGGCTTTATTTTCTCTGAAGAATAAAGTCTCTCTTCTGGCATCAAAACCCCAAGAATTTGAGAATGATTCCTCACAGCATCGGCAGAAACCACCACAATGACAGCGTTAATTAAAGTTTCTTAAGGGTCAAGATCAAGTTATCTGCATCTCTTAATGCGGTCACATAACAAATCTGCTTCCAAGATAAAATTACATGAATTGTTAATTACAAAATTGAAATCAAAATGTAAAGCCTGTAAACATACTAGAAATCGTGAATAAAAATAATTTGGAATCATGTAAAAATAAATAAATAAAAGAAGTGCACATTTCATTAATCTATTATAACATTTATGTAGTTTTGTTCACTTGGCTGTTTCCTTATAAAGGTCCAGAAATTGGTCAAGTTTTTCATCAGGCGTCTTTTTTTAATGCGCAGTAATCTTAAACAACTTAATCCAGATATTTTAATCAAATCCGCAAATTCGTTTGAAGAACCAAATTAGCCAGAGATCAGTTATCACGATTAGAAGATCTGGCATCTTTCAAATCATCTCAGATGTGTTAAAGGGGTCATACGATGCTTTTTTAAAGATCTGATTGATTGGTTGATATCAGAAGGGAGGCTAGCCTCCCTTGCTAGGGTTCTTTTCACAACACTCCTCAGCGCTGAAAGTAAACACTCGATGGTGATTGGCTAATTTTTTTTACCAACGGAGGCAAGAGAGCTCGCCTCTCCCCCGGCCTCCCCCTACCCTTCTATATCATTAGCGGTTGTAATTACATCAGCAGATTCGGCACATTCGCGGCAGAAAAGCGGCGCTTTCACGTTATGGTATTACAACTGTGAAATTACAAACAAAAAAAAACACATTCTGAGACATTAACTGAAATGAATTGTGAATTTTATTAACATTAAATCGTCCTCCTCCCATTTTCACCTCAAAATGTATGGGGAAGCTGTGCCTCCCCTGCCTCCCCCCACGAGCCGCCACTGCCTGGTAGACGCAAGGCGACATTTAATTACCAACATTACAAAATGTAATATCCAACATTGGTTAGGTACACTGGGTGTACAAAAAAATACATAAAATTTTGATTACAAGCGTTTGAGAGAGGCGGGGCATAGAGGACTTACAATAATGTACAGTATTTGAAAAATAATGTGTTTTTTGAACATTAAAGCATGTCAGCATATTCTGTTACACCAATTACACAAAATAATGATCTTTAAAAAAGCATCATATGACCCCTTTAAATGAGACACTGCTGTTATACTGCATGAAAAACGTGAATATAAATTCAGTCAGCAGCAGAACTGAAGGGGGGAACACGCAGCGCCAGCTGAAGCCTGGGGAGAAGGAATAGGATGGAGCATCGAATAATTATTTAAGTAGGAATATTTGTGTATATACGTGTGTAAGAACAGGAAAAGCAAAAACAAGGAATAAATTGATAATAAATAAACCATGACTGCATAACAGCAAAAGTATGTGGCGATATGCACACAGGATGTAACACGCCAAAAAACGGAAGAAGAAGAAGAAGAAGAAGAAGAACTGAAGGGGTTAAAAAAACTGAACAACAAGCCCCATGAACCTTCGCGCATCCACGTGACTCATGACTTTCGGCTGCGGCTGGCTGTGTGTTGTTAGCCGTAGCGAGTGTCGGTTGCCAGGGTGAGGATGGATCACACCTCTTTAAAAAAGAGATAAACTTACGTAGTATCTCTCTTAAACACGTCTGTCATATCTACACACAGGCAACGACTATCAGGGAGGAGTGCCATCACAACGGGTGAGTTTGCGGAGCAAAACTGCGCGGAAGATAATGTGAATGAGCAAAACAGTTAAAGTCAACCCAAAAGAGTCAAAAGAAAACACATTTCAGATGAATAATGATGAATAATAATAAATTACGCAACTCCAATGGCTTATTAAACGTCTTTATGTTGCAATACTAATAAATAATCCTGAGGGTTGTCAGATCATGCTGGTAATGTTTAACGTTAAATGCAGTCTCGGGACACTCGTAAATTCGTGTTTCTATTAACATTTTATTTTTATATATAACGTTAGGTTGATTTTCTGCCCCCATGTTAATTCACACCTGTTCAGCTTATTGAGTGACCTTGAGCAACATCTTAACTCCATGTGTCCTCTGTGTAGATCCACTAATGCTTCTTAAACCAGATTACTGACCGATCTGTTTTGTGAACCTTTATCTTTCCCATACGGAACGCTTTTCACGTTTGGCCTCATGAATTTGTGTTTGCAGTGGTGTTAGATGTGTGTTTTCTGTGTGCTGTTTGTAGGTATTTTTGAATTGACTTGAATTATGTGACATAATCTTTACCCTGAACCTAAAGTGTTGCCCTGCGCTGGTCAAAAGTCTCCTTATATGTGAAGGTCTTTTATGAAAGTTAATCTCATGGGCCTGGTTTCACAGTCCGGGTTTAGACTAAGCCAGGTTTAGGCCATAGTTCAATTAGGACATTTAAGTATCTTTTATAAACGTTTCTTAGGAAAACAAAAAAACATTACTGCTGTGCATCTTGAGACAAAACAATGGCACTGATACGTTTTAAGATATGTCAGTGCAAGTTTCTTTCAATTAAAACAGCTCAGTCATGCATTTTAGTCTGGGACTAGGCTTAAGCCTTGTCTGTGAAACCAGGGGAATAAGTCTTTGAAGAACATGAATAAGAGCAAGACGCTATTATGTTTTGGGTAAAGAAACTGAAGCCTCTTTTTGGGTTTTAGAACCATTAAGCATTGTGACCGTTAACGTTCCATTAAATTTTTCCATTGTGATGTTGTTTTCAAGATAATTGAACATATTTTACCCCCAGTTTGCATTACTGTAGTTCTATATATATATATATACACACACACACACGTGTGTGTGTGTGTGGTGTGTGTGTGTTTTTGTGACAAATGAGGACATAAATTTGTATAATGACAAAGGTATGACATAGGTATTACAAGGAGAAGGTGACTTTTCAGGACATTACCCCATGTCCTCACTTTTCAAAACGCTTATAAATCACACAGAATGGAGTGTATTGAAAATCTGAAATAGCACAAAGTTTCCTGTGAGGGGTAGGTTTAGGGGTAGGGTTGGTGTAGGGCAATAGAATATACGGTCTGTACAGTAGAAAAACCATTACGCCTATGGGATGTCCCCACTTTTCACAAAAACAAACCTGTGTGTGTGTGTTCATGTTAAAATCTACAAACATCTTCAATCTATTTAGAACCATGCTAATTACTAACTAACTATATAACTAACTAAATAAATGAATAAGTCTTAATTGTCCTAACACAGGCTTAATGATGTCATCTTTTCTTTTGATTTTGGTTACATAATTTATACATGATTTACGTGAGGTTCACCCAATTTGCATGAAGATATTTTCACAGAACATTTTTTAAACTTATTTTTTACTCATTACTTTGACACAAAACATGTGCAGTTTGCTCGGCCTGTAAATCCCATTGGCTGCTATTTGATGGATGGAGAGCAGTTGTAGTCAAAATCGTGACCATGATGCAAGATCTTGATATCTCACTGGCGTGTTTAATCTTGTAGCACGGCTGACTCATTTGTCCCGTAAGACTACAGTATGCTCTAAAAAATAAATGTTTAACATGATCCCCTATCATGCTAACAGAACAATGTAGATTTACAGGAGCAACAATTGAAAGAATTTATGTACTTTTGCAATATCCTCTTTATCAGGTATGTGTTCAGTTGTTGTAGTGTTCTGTAGTAATGCAGCAGCAGTAATGCAGGAACACAGGAGATGGCATTTCTCAAATAGCTAGTCGAAGTCTAAAATACAACATATGTAAATGTTTGATTGGTGTATAGTATTAACTTTTAGAGATCTCATTAATTGACGACATGGATAGCTGTCCCGTTGTGTTACATTTTGTACTCCATTTCAAAATATTTTAGACAGCATTTAACTATTCATGACGCTTTCATGATCTTATATTAATTGAGAAACAACATGGAGTACTTGTCATGACCAGTTACAAGACCTAAGATACACACTTTGCTTTACACAATACAGTATAAATTTTAAAGTTGGAATGAAATAGGGGTGTGCGATATTGACAAAAAATTATATCTCGATATTTTATGGGATTTTATCGATAACGATAATTAGACGATATTTTGCTGAGTGTGTTATTGTGCTGGTACCTTAAGGACTGCTCTTGAATTTTGTGATCATTCTAAATGCATTTTAATAGCCTGAATCATGCAGTGAAAGAAAACACACCAAATGCGCACACACACTAGTCTAGACTTCACGTAATGTATGCGTGCGCTCTGTAGGGATGTTTTGAATGGTTTTTGCAAAATACTCGATAATGTCAAATCGCACATCGTTAAAACAACAATTACGATATTATCGCAGACGATATATATCGCACACCCCTAGAATGAAATCAAAATGTACCCTATTTGTTTTGTTGCTGCTCTTATTGTTAACAGTTCATTCTTTTTGTATTTATTTATTTTTTTACTTTGGAATCTTTAATCAAAATGTCATAACTTGTTTAATACATTAGTAAAGTTGGTCAAAACATCCGTTTCATGGAGACTTTACATTGTTTAAAAAAGGTCCATGGATACGTTATTTGTAAACTCAATTAATAAACAAACTATATGCAAACTGTGCACATGTATTTTCTAATTAATTACATGAATAATAGTTCTTCAAATTAATTTGCCATCAGTAATATTTTGAAGCATTGATTAATGTCAATTAAATTAGATTTAAGCAACATGATACAGTACTGTTACTCAGTAGACACCGTAAACAGTGCATTGTGTTCTATTTTCTGTATTTGTTTCCAGTGCCAACAGTGGGATGGAGTGGCGTTCACTGCTTCACTTCTCTTAAGCTCATCTACAGGACAGATATGATCAGGTGATCTGAGAGGAGAGACGTCCGTCTGTCAGTACTGTTTCTCTGGGTGAGAGTGAAGATGAACCGTTACACAACACTCAAGCAGCTGGGTGATGGGACCTACGGCAGTGTTCTGATGGGGAAAAGCAATGAGTCTGGAGAGCTAGTGGCCATCAAGAGGTGCGTCAAACCATTAGGCTGTGTTCAAAACCAAAGGCATCTTTCTTGCTCCTCAGCCCATCAGTGCCTTAGGCTAATTTTCACTTTGACTTTAATGAAGACACCTTCTAAAGAAACTTAGGCGTCCAAGGCAGAATAATATCTGATTATATTGCGCAAATTCATATATGCTTTAGAATGCTTGTCAGTTAAAATAATCATGCAGTCTTAAAAAAAAATTACTTCTTAAACTGCTAATTACTACCTTAAACTGCTTTTCAGACACCAAACTGAATGCTGGATATCATAGGTAATGAAGGATACATCTGTGTTTTCTTCAAAAATCCACCAGATAAAGGCATTTTAGTAGACAAGATGTTATGCAATATGATTTTGATCATTATCCTTACGCGGTTAACGCAGTAAGCGCAGTGAAGGCTTCCGTGTTCTACGTCCGAACGCCGGCTCATTATTGGCCAAAGCCTCACATGTGAGCAGCGCGACGCATGCGTGGGATGCTGATGCAGGAGCTGTCCAATAATGAGCCGGCGTTCTGACGTAGAACCTGGAAGCGCTACACGTAAACAACGCATGAGAATATGACACAGAAGAGAAAAGGTTGTTGTAACATATAGCAACAAACTGATTATCAGATAAACCTTGCGCTCTTATTTCAAAGTCGTTGTTAAAGCTGTGGTTATTTTAACGGTTTCCTTAGTACATTCGGTTTAACAACATTGTTAAAACACGTCTCATTCAATGGAACTGTGCGTATGCTTTAGACACTTACATTTTTGATCCATCCATGCAATAAATGCGCAGCCTTCGACTGCTCAGGTAATGTCGTCGGTATGACCGAGAGCCATTGAAAAACTACAGAAAAGTAAAACTACTTAACTTTAGCATTACTGGCCACTAATACTAAGGAGAGATCACACATCAGCTGCTCCAAAAATGTGTCATTGAGACGAACGGAGCGCGTGCTCAGGGTTTGTAATCGATGCATCGAGAAAACGAGTGAATCGTTACACCCCTATTGGACAGTATTAAACCTTATGAGTTACATTAGACTTCTCCATGTTGGAGTTTAAATGTTTCTATTTATTTTGTCCAATGTAAAATTAAACCTAATGAGTTGCATAAAACTACTCCAATTAGTTTTTTTAGGAGATTAAATGTTTTTTTTATTATTTTTTTTATTAATTTTGTCCTGCTCAGACTTGTATTGGACAATGTTTAAGTTACATCAGACTTCTCAATTTTATGAGATTAAATTTTTAATTTGTCCTCCACATTTTACTATTGGATAATGTTTAAATAAACCTTGTGGGTTGCATCAGACTGCTGCAATTTGTTTGTGTTTATTTTTGTCTTATATTAAGTATCCTGATATACATAATGTTATGCATAAACCCCATTTTAAAGGCATATTAAAATGTTCACTGTATAAGGAATAATTTTTGTGATTATTTATATAACATTATTACATATGTTATATAAAGCTTGCCTTGAAGCATCAGAATCGGCATCGGTATCGGTCAATCACCATGACAAGACATCGGTACTCGGTATCGGCTGTAAAAATCCAGATCGCAGCATCCCTAATATTTAAAACATAATAATCAATTTAATCTAGCTTGCGCTCACTGTAGTACATGGAAGCAGCTACGGGCGGATGACGTAGGACGTCGGCGTTGCGCATGCGCCACTCAGAAGTGACGAACGTGGAAGCGCAGGGGAGAGATCAAAACAAAACAACGTCACGAATTAGAAGTACAAAATGAGGATTTGTAAAGAAGAATGTCGGAGGATTTCGATATAAGCCAAGAGGAGACTGGTTTTCCTTTGCTAAAGTAAGGAAACTTTGCTTCCTTTGCTCCTGTAAACAAACGTTGGTTTTCACGAGACTCACTGGCGCAATGCCGACATCTTACGTTAAGTTATTATTAATATCAATATTTTATATTTATGTCTTCTCAATGTACCTATACGAATGTGCGCTATACGAATCAGCTCACGTGTGTTCCGAGCTTCCATCAAACGATTCCGAACAGAACCGATGCGCGGCACTCCATGAACCCAATGATATAACTGCGAGAGAAATTATTAAAATATGTATTTTCCTCCCGTCTCGTATTTATTCCCTTTAGGGGTTCCTTATACACGCCATTTTCTTTCCGAACACGGTATTGGGATGTGGCGTATTGTGGGGGGAATCACGATGTCGGTTCAACATCGTGATGTCTATCAGCCATCGGTGATGGACGATGGCATCGTCTATCGGTCCAACCCTATCTGCCACTAAAACATCTTTTTATTCTGACTTGACACATCAAATGCCCTTACTTCCTCACATCAGATAAATTCATAGTGCCAAACATTCTTTTTCTTATTGAAAATCCTTTTTCACTTAGAAATCAGATTATGCAAAGAAAATGGGATCAACTTTAAGAGTATACTAGATGTAATTTAGGCATGTACCTATTCTGAAGAGAGAGGAACTGATTGCCTTTCAGACAGAGAAGACTCTTACTCTGTTTAGTAATGAAAACCATGTCTGTGGTATGGTTTACTGTAACTGTGCTTGTGTTTATCCTCCTGAAGTGCCTAATATTAATCAGCCTCTTGGACTTGTATGTGCTACCCTAAGATCATCTTACTCAAAACCTTGACATTAGTATCTGACACAAACAAACCAAAACAGCATCAGTGCAGACCAGTTCTAGTATTTAACTATACATTATATTGCATTCTTTGGTGATCTTCTCTTTATAGTGGTCCATAACAAACCTGCCTCATACATACTTTCCTATGGGATTCGCTTGGGTGCAAGTTCACCCAAGACACGTCTGCTCAGTGAATGGGGGCTGGAGGTGTAAATTATAAATGTCCCTCTTAGGTGTAGTAACTGTGCAGGAACAGGCGGTCACTATGCAAATTGATAGCTGTGTGACAGCGAAAGCAGTGAAAGTGGCCAAGCCTGCCTCAGTATCAGCCCTGCTCTCTCACATAATTCCATGTGCACCTTCAGGCTCAGGTCTTATTGAGTCCTGTACATCAGCTGCTGGAGAGCTGTTATTTTAATGATACTCAGATTTGTAGTCTTTCTTTAGTTTCTTTTAGAAATATACAAACAAACATTATATTCTGTCTACTTGTTTTCTTTTTATTTATTATTAAAAAAATAATAATAATAATGTGACCCTCTAACACTAGCTCTCTCTGTTCTATTTCTATTCTATTATTCTTTTTATAAAAAAAAAAAAAACTTGCTATGTGTACTGCATTAAACTATCCAGCACTTATTACAGCACTTACATATTGTTGCTCTTTTGTTGGTTTGATTGCTTCTTTTGTGCTCATTTGTAAGTCGCTTTGGATAAAAGTGTCTGCTAAATTATAAATGGTTAAATGCAAATGTAAATGTAGAAACATAGACAAGGGCTGCTCAAGTATAGAAACCAAAAAGTATGATTTAAAAAGTTAATTGCAAGAACTAAAATTTAAAAATCAATTAAACATAATTAGGCTAAAGCATTTTTTTTTTTTTTAAATGAACACAAGTAAGAGATATTTAATAATTTTCATTTGCACCATATAACTATACATAATAAACAGGAACATTTTACTACACATATGCCACATGGAGACTTCTGTGATCAGTGATGACGCTGATATTGAGGTGATTGTGATACATTGATAAATTATGAGTGTTGAATCAATTGTGAGACTGTGAGACTGATTTCTAGTGCCATATTAAAGTTAACTATGTAAGCAATATTAATATTAGCATTGTTCTATAATGGGGAGGTAGATTCTGATGATTGATTGATTTATTTGAGCAGTTTGTTGGTAATGAAACCGTGGAGATATATTGGTCATTGTGTTTCTCACAGAATGAAGAGGAAGTTCTACTCTTGGGAGGAGTGCATGAATCTGAGAGAGGTCAAGGTACGATCAGAGGACACATATGAAGCCTTCATTAATCACTTAAAAACTAAAAATTGTCATCAGACATTAGGATTTACACTGTGCCCTAACCACAATGCGACAAGCACTTTGTCTGTCCACACCAGCTGTGACAAGGCTATAAGACACGACAAAATCAGAGACAAATTGCAACTACAAGAGCCTGTGGGCAGGCTCTGCAAGCACTATCTGACAATAAAATATATTTAAATAATCAAATTATTAAAGATTTTAAAGGAGACATAGTATGCCCCTTTTTACAATATGTAATATAAGTCTCTGGTGTCCCCAGCATGTATCTGTGAAGTTTCAGCTCAAAATACTCCACAGATCATTTACTATATCATTTTGAAAATGCCTATTTTTAGTGGAAGCAGAAATACGCTGTTTTTCGGGCCTGTCTCTTTAAATGCAAATGAGCTGCCGCTCCCCGCCCCCTTTTCCAGAACAGAGCTGCGCCATTACAGCTCGTACCTGCTAAAAACATCTGTTTTGGTTCTGATTATCATGTTTATCGCTCTGAAATCATGCGTTTTAAACCATATGAGTTTAAACTTCTGATATACGGTTTTCTGAGCGCACACA
>NW_015661867.1:349102-373592 GCF_001515625.1 Sinocyclocheilus rhinocerous | reverse complement strand
TTTGTCGCTTGCGAAATCAAAATGACGGCGCCGTGGGTGTAAACTTACAGATTATGGGGTGGTAATATTATAATGAGATCCCTTTGCCTTGTCACTAAGGGAGTGAAATCAGACGCGCTCGTTTTTTCAGATGCTTGTAGAAAAAGGCTTACCATAACAAAGTTACTGGGTTAATCTTTTTCACGTTTCATTGGTTGGTAGATGCACCGGGGACCTGATTATAGCACTTAAAACCTGGAAAAGTCAGATTTTCATGATATGTCACCTTTAACATTATTAGAAATATGTACATATTTACAGATACAGTCTTTGTCATGGAGTCCACTTGTTTGTACACAGAGTTCACAGTTTGGCCGTTCTTCTTTCCTTAATTTCCTTACTTTCAAACTATGATGTATATTATCTATTGTCACTTTTTATGGAATATCCCGCACAATGATATTCGAACTAAAATTAAACCTTAAGATTATACAAAGCACATAATCAGTACCTGAGATTATCATTGTCATTGGGTACATAGTTTTTTTATTCTTGCCCCCAGCCGTGATGTTGCAGAAATATAATGTTTGGGTGTCAAATATTGTTGTCGCAGCTGGTTAAGACACGGTGTAAACCGACACAGACACAACTGTAAAATCTGGGGATTCATAATGTTTCTGCTAGTATTCTTAATTTCTATGTTGCAGTCACTGAAGAAACTGAATCATGCTAATGTGGTGAAGTTAAAGGAGGTGATACGAGAGAATGATCACTTGTACTTTGTCTTTGAATACATGAAAGAAAACCTCTACCAGCTCATGAAAGACAGGTATGAAGAGATTCTATATTCCATCTGCTACTTCCTATTATTAAGTCCCCATGATGCCTTTGATATACAAATGAAAGGAATATTTCACCCAAAAATGAAAATTCTGTCAACATTTACTCATCCTCAAGTTGTTCCAAATCTATAGTTTCTTTTTTTCTGTTGAATATAAAAAAAGTTATTTTGAAGAATGTGGGTAACCAAGCAGTTGCAGGCCCTCATTGAATTCCATATTATAGAAAACAATACTATAGAAGTCAATGGAGACCAGAAACTGTTTGATTAACCACAAGAAAGAAACTCATACAAGATTGGAACAACTTGATGGTGAGTAAGTGATTTTTTTTTTGGCCATTTCCAACTATCCCTTGAAGTTAAATTCAACCTTGGTCAAAACATTTTGAAATGGTTGTCACTGTGCTTGATGAACGGCACTTTTTGACAGCTGTGCTGATTCTCTGTCCCCAGAACCAAATTGTTCCCAGAGTCAGTCGTCAGGAATATAAGCTTTCAGATATTGCAGGGACTATCATTTATTCATAAGCATGGTAGGTCACAGGGCCGTCATATTTGTGTCCAACAAACTAGAACAACTGAGTCTGAGTCCTGTATCAGATGTCTGAGGACCTACTACAGACTGAATCTTGGGACTGTTTCTGCTGAAGACTCAGTTGTTCTTGTATCTATGTGGTGACAGGATGTGTGAGTATCTCCGCTGCTGCCAAAATGTTAAACTAAATCCCATAAAACCTGAAATGCCCATGTCTTCCCTTCAGACCCATTGTATTATAAGCAGTTAAAGGGGTCACATCATGTTTATTAAAATATTTTTCCCCTCTGAAGTTCACTGATAATGTTAGTACCTTCGAGCCTTCCATGTCAGTGCTTTATGGTAGCCAAAATGGTTTGGGATCTCATTAAAAATAAATTTCAGTTACTCCTTTCTAAAGGCTAATTCACCTTACACCAACAAATGCTGATCAACGGCAATGGGCACTTTTGTCAGGATTTGTCGGATACCCCTGTTGGCATCTGTTGCTGGTCGTCACTTGTTTTCGCTGAACATGTTCATTCACCTGACTCACCATTCATTTGGGTCATGGAATGTCTGAGAAGTGACATACTTTAATCTGGTGATATTTGCCGTTGGTCGGTGCTGTTGGTGGAGTGTGAATTAGCCTTACTGTTGATAATTATCAGAAAGATATGAGGAGAAGCAGGTGCTACTCACATCCAGAGACAACCTTTTGACAGATTTGATCTCATTTTACATAATGTTTTTGAATTTATTTATTTATTTATTTTTGTTCTGGTACAAACAAATACAAAAATTAAGAAAACAATATTATAATATTAATAGTATCCAAAATATTAAATGTCATGGGTGTATATTTACCAAGTAATCCACTATTACAAAATTTAAATTTTTACCTGAGATTTGAAACCAAATTACTCCGTAAATATATATGATGATGTATTATAATGTTTTGGCTTTTGTTACCATTTCTGTTTTTTTTTCAAAATCAAAATTGGTTGATTTGACACGTAATAACCCAGTTTTTTTTCTTCTTCTTTTTTTGTACTGAGGATGGCGTTTTGAGTTCTGCAAGTCGGAGTATGTTTTCATGGTACAATGACCTCTTAAAATAAATGCAGTTTATTTTTCCATGATGTGATCCCTTCAAAGAAGCTAATGCTTCTTCAGCGGTAGCTTTCTTAACTTAAAGCACCTTAATAGCTGTAATCAAACAGAAAAGCACGGAGTCTCACACATCTTGTGGGTGAAATACTTGCAGGGCTGTTCTTTTCTTATCCTTCGTCTGTTTCTCTTTTCTTTTCTCTTCTCTTCTGTGTCTCTTTTGTGTGTGAAATTCTCTGACATCAGGGAAAATAAGATGTTTACTGAGAATGAAATAAGGAACATCATGTTTCAAGTTCTCTCTGGTTTGGCATTTGTGCACAAGCATGGTAAGATTTTCTTATACTTTCATTTGTTCTTCTCTAATGCGCTAAAGAGCTTCATAACACTGTTATGAACTTTATTTAGTCCCCAATTACATTTATAATAGTGATATGTGACATGTTTATCAAAGTTATTTTACATCCACAGTCAAGGAGGGAAATTAACCTTATTGTCCACCAGACAAGGTGGCTTATGAAAGCCCATTTTAAAATAAAAATTAATTAATTAATAATAAAAAATAAAAAATATGTATGTATATTATTTAAGAAACTAGTCAAACGCATTCATGGTGTGTTCAAAATCAGTCCCCCTCACTGAAAATATTTTTTGAAAGAACATAAAATTACCTGGATTGGACTGATAACAGGTGTTAATTTTGTGTACACAATCCAAGTATATTGTGGCATTTGTTACAAACTAAACTTCTTAAAGTGTATTAAGCTTTAATGGTGTTATATAGGCTCCATGTCTCTGCATTTGCAATAGGTGGAAGCAATAAACATAGAGGCATTCTTATGTGCATGTTGACATCAGTATCTCTTTGGCACGATCCTGTAGGATTTTTTCACCGGGATATGAAACCGGAAAATTTGCTATGTATGGGTCCAGAGCTGGTGAAAATTGCTGACTTCGGATTGGCTCGAGAGATCCGCTCTCGGCCTCCTTATACAGACTACGTCTCAACACGATGGTAAGAGTATAAAAACAGTCACTGGAAATATATATATACAGTGGTGTGAAAAAGTGTTGGTCCCCCTTCCTGATTTCTTATTTTTTGGCATGTTTGTCAACAGGGGGGCAAACATTTCTTCACACAGGGCCATGTAGTTTTGGATTTTGTTTTCCCTTAATAATAAAAACCTTCATTTAAAAACTGCATGTTGTGTTCATTTGTGTTATATTTGACTAATATTTAAATTTGTTTGATGATCTGAAACATTAAAGTGTGACAAACATGCAAAAAAATAAGAAATCAGGAAGGGGGCCAACACTTTTTCACACCACTATATATATATATATATATATTTTATTTTTTTTTTTGTGAAAATGTGCAATTTCACAACCTGACAAACACACAGAAAAATAAACCAGCAAAACGAAAAATATTCTACTACTGTGGAACTAGGTAAATTGTGTATTGAGACATGGCCATAGTATTAGGGGAGGGCAGAGACCATTGTGTAGTTTTATAATACAAATCTACCCATTATCTTCTAGTAAAAGAAACACATATACATGCCAATAGTAGTAGTACCATTAATCACTTTTATCTGGTACCAATTCTTCTGACAGGTATATTATGTTTCAATCAAAAGTCATAAGTGGGATATATATACAATTAATTAATTTTTACTATATATGATCACTTTTTACTATATATTATATATTGATCAGCTTTGATCATTTAAGAACAATGCGTGAATGTGCTAGTGTCCAACTGGCCATGGTTTTCCCTACTGGCTGAAATATGAGCATTTCAAAGTTCTGTCTTATGTGCTTGTGTCCAGGTATCGAGCTCCAGAGGTGTTATTGAGGTCACCAGTGTATAGCTCACCAATAGACATCTGGGCAGTAGGCTGCATCATGGCTGAACTCTACACGCTTCGACCTCTGTTTCCTGGCAACAGTGAGGTGGATGAGATCTTCAAGATCTGCCAGGTTCTTGGTACAGTAAAGAAGGTATGATCAAATGTGAAGATGAACAAACTTTATCAGGAAATTTGGAGTGGTCAAGACTCAAGTGATCAACAGCCCAATGTAGTGTCTACCCAGCAGACTGGAAAAAATTAGTTGGTGAGGCATAAGATTTTGGGCCTGTAGAAACTGACTTGTCATGATACAGGTACATTTTGAATGCATTTTTCTAGGTTAATTAGTAACAATAATATTAACAGTAATGTTTATTGTGCATTGAATAGTGTTAAAACAATTGTGATAACTGAATAAAAAAAACTACTACTTGAATTAGCTCTTCCTTCTGCTTTTAAGGTCACTGCCACAATTACTATAGTTTCAAATATTCTTAAATGCTGAAGTGTGACATAAGGCTTAATGACTAAACAATACTTAAAACGTATACCAAAAAAGCATGAACTGTAACAAAACTGAAGCATAACTTACTTTTCTCAAACAATACACATTTTAATTCCTAATATAACATTTTGGTTTCAAGTGTGGGAATGTGCACCAAACAAATTCAGTTCATCACATTATGTTGAAATCAATTTACAAAATTAAGGCATTTTCAGATTTTTTTCTTTTAACTGATGAACATGCTCAGGGTTACCGAACATGCTTATTCTCCAGCAGTGGAGAACACCCTTTCTACTGCTACACTTGTACCAGGAATGCAGAGGGTACATCTTGACAAGTTTGATAGTAATGGGAAAACACTGCTCCTTTCACCAGATGAGTGGATCTCCTGTAAGAGGCTCTGTGTCTTTGTATTTCCTGACTTCATCCTCTGCCTGATTATACAGTGACAGCTGTGAATGTTGTCTTTTAGGAGGGGAAAATGCATCTCAAAATAAGTCCTCAAAAACAAAGGAGCCCACATATTTTTCTGGCACGGTGGAGACAGATTTGTCAGATTCGCAACAGGATCCAGGATTTGACATTCTAATTAATAACTTTTACAGAACTCATGTAGCCCAAATTATGTAGACCACATTAATAAACTTATAAAATAGAATAACACATATACAATTATACATTCATTAGCATTATAATACAACTAGCTGATATAATTAATATTAACTAAGTTATTTATTTATAATTGAATGAAATCTGTGATGCCTCCATTGCCATTTTGGGTGTAGACCTCCTTCCTGTCTGTTCACCTCCTTCAAAAAGGGCAGTACTTTAAAATGCAGATCCAGTGCCAAGGCTATGGAGTCCCATGACTTAACTGAGCATGCAAAGGTGCAATAATAGAAACTGTGGAGGTCTTCTCCTCGGACATAACGTGAGTTGCAATTTTAAGTGGCTTCAATGCATTTATTACATCTTCAGCACAGGTTATTTCTGCCTCTGTTAATGCCCATGTATCTTTGGCATTTTTCTGCACCTCTGTTGAGAGTAATGCAATTGTGGGCTGTTGTTCTATGAATCACTCCAACATGTCATGCATGCTGTTCCACCTCGTGCAAACGCCGTTCATCAATTTATGCTCAAGGAGTCCAATTACCTTTTGCTTGTCATGCAGGACATGGCAGCCAATAGTACTTTTCCTAAAAAAATGTTGTGATGCTCCAAACTCTTGTGAGAATATGGGAAACTGTCAGTACCTTCAGAGCCTGTTGAGTGGCTAGGTTTAAACAGCGTGCAAAGCATCTCATTGGAATTAATTGTCTATCTTTGCAGCTATTGACAGGTTAGAGCAGGGCTGTCCAAACTCGGTCCTGGAGGGCCGGTGTCCTGCAGAGTTTAGCTCCAACCCTAATTAAACACACCTGAACCAGCTAATCAAGCTCTTACTAGGCATAGAAACTTCCAGTCAGGTGTGTTGAGGCAAGTTGGAGCTAAACTCTGCAGGACACCGGCCCTCCAGGACCGAGTTTGGACAGCCCTGGGTTAGAGGCATTATCAGTCACCATTACAGGATCTTTGTCTTCTATTCCCCATTCATGCATCACACCATTTAGTAAATCTGTCATGATTGCTCTGGTGTGATTGTCAAACATTGCTCTATTCTACAGAACATGCAAGACAAGTTCCCATTGTGGAGAGGCAGTGGCAGGTTACCTTAACTCAGGGGTGTCAAACTCAGGCTGCGTTTACACTGCAAGTTTTAATGCACAGATCCGATCTTTTGACCATATCCGATTTTTTGGCACGTCTGTTTACATTCACTTTAGACAAGACTGGTATCCGATATCTGTGTTTACATTAATTCCCACCCAAAAGGATTGTCTGCAGTGATCGCTTTACTATGCACATGGTAGACCCTCGGGTTTTAAATGGCCGTGCTATTAAAATATTTATATAATTCACGTCGAATGGCCATTATTATTTGCCAGCATGGACAATGGCTGTCATGGATGTTTTGCAGCACAAAATCTGACTGAACGGATAAAGACCGGAAAATAACGGTAATTTTAATTTGTTAGACTATTTTATCTACAGCTCGTTAGAGGTAGAATTCTTTAGTGAAATAAAGATGATATTTATTGAAATGAATTCGAATTAAGGAGAGAGAGAGAGAGAGAGATGTGGTTCTGGTGTTTGAGTGTCAGGTTTCAGAAATTGTGTGACAAGTAAAGATGTTGTGTGTAAGCAGTTGAAAAAACTGTAAACACACCTGATCCAGCTAATCAAGTCCTTCAGGCTTATCTGAAAACTACATGGTTGGGGTGTTGGAACTAAACTCTGCAGGACTGCGGCCCTCCAGGAACTGAGTTTGACACCCCTGCCGTAACTTATGACTGAATTGCTCTTGATGTCCAAGCATGACAGGAAATATAAACTCTGTTCACAGAATAGAGTGACAGCAGAATGTCTAGCTTAATTTCATCATGCAACCAGGGAATTGCTGTTTCTGTTAAAAACTGACATATGGGTATTGTGTAGCACGCCTTACAGTCTTGAAGCAATTCATATTCTCAGCAACACTGTATGGCCGTAAAATCCTGACATATGAAGATCGATACAGAAGCAGCTGTATCGATGCGTGCATTGTCAGGAGTTCATCAATATATCAATATATTATCAATATTCTGAATCTGAGCACATCTCTACTGAACTCCAGGCATCCTTCATACTGTATGTGAGGGTGAGTTACATGTGACTTTAATAATGAATTGTCTTGATCATTTTATGATTTGTTTGATTTGGTTCTTATCTATTACAGTATTTAGTATCATGGGTAAAACGTGCTTGATAGTAAATGTTATTTTCCCCTGCAGTCAGACTGGACGGAGGGTTATCAGCTTGCTGCTGCAATGAACTTCCGCTTCCCCCAATGTGTTCATACACCAATGAAAACTCTGATTCCCAACGCCACCAATGAGGCTGTAGACCTCATGAGAGATCTCCTCCAGTGGGACCCAAAGAAAAGACCCTCTACTGCAAAGGTATATATAAATTGTAATTAATTTTTTGATAAAAATAAAGCTTTTGGTGTAGAATGAATTCTGTTTGAGGTCAGACATTTGTTCATTTGGTTGGTGTGAAAGGTGTTCCCTTTCATATTTTCACTTCGACACCCTCTAGTTTGACGATTATCTGAAGACTGTATAGAATCATGCCAATTTATTGTCAGATACCACCAACTGAGGCATCACTTGACTGACACCCCATAAGGACATGCGTGCACAGACGATTTATCTTCACTATTCAAGTTATTCATCTGCCCGTAGTGGATTTTAGGAGTTTTCTCTCCATATTTAGAGGCTCACATCAAGTCGTCTATGCTGCTCAGATTGGATACAATGGCATTCGATTAATTTTTCCTGATCACTTGCTTAATTTGTCTCTGGTGAAGTTTGCATATGAGGATTTATTACCAAGTTCCGAAGCTTGCGAATAAATCTCTTTTGGAATTATTTTTGTGTTATCCAAGACCACATCTAACTGTGAGGAGTTTGTTGCCAGCCTTCACTTTGGGGGCCAAAGTTTAACAGTAGGGTGGAGTAGAACTCGAATACGTTTGGTTCATCAGACCAATTGTGAAATAATAACCCTTTCTACACTTTGTTTTATTTCAATTCAGTTCATTTTTGACATCTAACATATTCTTATAAAGACTATTAATGTTTGTGTAAGTAATTGTTTATAAACATCTTATTAGGCACTCAGATACCCCTACTTCCAAGTAGGACAAGTTCTGGGCCCCCTACCCATGACTCCTGATGTACGGAAGGCTCAGATAAAGATGACCCTGCCTAGTGAACCCAGATCAGAGCTGCAGTCTGTCTTAGAACCAGTGCTGCCATCACAGACTAAAGGCCAAAGCAGAAACTCCCATCAGCCACTGCAGCAGATTCCTCTGCCCCAGTCTCTTTCTCAGACAGACCCTCTCGCTCCATACACACAAAAGGTACAAAACCTCCTTCTCAAATTTAATGTTGTAATTACCTTTGAAAAACTTGAGATTCCCATTCCCATTTTTTTATGCCACGATATAGCAAAATCTTAAAATTTGTATTTTATTATTAACTTTATATTTCATTTTACTGCATCTGTGGCGCACTGTTGATTATCACAAACAATGATTTCATTTTGTTTATCAGTTTGTAAATATGAACAGGGAATTATTTTACAGTAAATACAAATGTAGACAGGGCCTAAAACCAACATTTTGCCACACCTGTCAATTGCCATTGACTTAAGAAAAATTACCGGCCATAAATATAAAGTATTTCATAATAATAAATGTAATTTATTATGTTTAGTGCATGTTGCATTTTCAAATGCACGTTATAAGTGACTCAAACTCGCAGCACTTGCAGAGATGGAGCTTGTGTGAAGCAGCATTTAATGCAAACCGAGTTGCTCCAACACATATTTTTATAATTACAATTAATGCAGTCTTTGTGATTCGATAATCGCGCTAAACCATAGTTATTTTTTCTTGGAACCCACTTGAGGATGCCATGAAGGGACATGGAAGACACACAATCTTCCATACAGCCCTTTTCCACAGGAATTACTTCAGTAACACATAAACCATAACCAGAAGTCCATGCACCTATAAAAGTAGTTTTGATTTAAAAATATGAGCTTGCTACAAAGCTACAAAGTAACGTGTCACAGTTGTAGTACATAAGCATAAAAACGTAAATGACCCAAAATATATAATAATTGTATAATGTGGTACAGTCTGTTAAATAAGCCCTGTTAAATAAATGTCCACTCTGCCATTTCTACCTTTCTTGACAAAATTAAATTGTGATAAATAAAAATGAAACTTAAAGATTACCTGTTATAGTTCTTTATTGCATTTGATTACCTAAATGAACATCAGCACAATGGTACTTTGTGTTCCTAACATGAGGTGGTCGGGGGTGAGAACAGTTTGTTTGGGCTGAAGAACGGACGAAGAAGGTGGGGACAGACCAACATGAAACCCTCAGACAGCTGGGATGAGTCTGACTGTTCTGATTCCGCAGCATCCCTCTCTAAACAACCCAGCAAAGGCCCAGAGGAGGAGAAAACTACTACACAGTATGATCACTACATTCAGAATTTAACATAAACAGTTTTGACACTTATTTCATTTATAGCACATTTCAATGAGCACACTATTCCGAAACCTAGTAAGCAGCCTTGCTGTCTAGTACTGACCTTCTAACAAAGCATCCAAAATGAAATTTAACCATTTGAATTTAAATGCTCTGCATGGCTCTGTTTGTTCATCAATTATGAAAGAAGTTCAATTCAGCGATAAGTAGTTCAACTGAAGACAGTAGTGTCGTTATTCAGCTCGAGTCAGTTCAATGTTGTTGATTCAGTTCAGTTCAATAACAGTCAGTGTTACATAATTTGTCAATTATGAACAAATTTGATTTAGCTCTAAAGTATTTTTAAAGAAGACAATAGTGTCATTATTCAGCTCAATTCCGTTTGTTTTGTTCTCAGCCGATAGTGTCAGTGCCGTCAAATCTGTAATATTACTGAATATTAAGTGTCTTTTGAACCCCACTAAGCAAGCCAAAGGTGACAGTGGCAGGGAACCCAAACTCCATCATGTGACCGAAACAGAGGAAAAATCCTTGGGACCAGTTCTCCCATGGCCAAATGAACAAAAATGGTGTGGTTTAAGGAGGCTGCTAGATTGATGTTATTCAGTAAATTTTGCATCAGTCTTTCTGCTTAAAGATCAGATTCAGCATACATCACACTGGCATTAGAGGAAAGGGAGAGTTGTAGTCTGAACATGAAGGTAAAGTTGCTATTTAGCTAATAGTAGATGTCTGACTTATCGATGGCCATAAGCACAAAGAACATCCTTCTTGTTAAAAACTGTTTTGGTCCCAGCTCATTCTAGCATGATGTGTCCATAGCTGGCCATACGAATCTGTACTGAGGCCTTGTTTAGTCTAGAAAGCTGCTTAATGTTGCTGCATATCTTTTTAGCAGCCTTTTGTGTTGGGAGTGTGCCTGTGAAGCCTGTCTAGTATCATGGCTGCTGACTAAATTTGAGAACAGGGCTTTTGTGTTTCTCTATTGTACTTTCAGTTTCAATTATTCCTTTTGAGATTTCACTCTTTCATTTTTTTTGTTATGAAAAACTTTGCAGGCCCAAGGACCAGAAACCCCTTTATACATTTAGCACTGTAACAAAATTACCAAATACCAGCAGACTGCACCAGCCAGACTCTAGTCACCAGAGCACCTCTTCAGCCAGACAACATTACCTGCGCCAGTCCAGATACCTGCCAGGTATCATTTCAGTTGCATTTAGTCACTTCATGTGCTTATTTATTTTTTATTTATGAATTGCACAATACATCATATCATAAATAAGAAGAATGATTGTCAGTGCATATATCAAACTAGCTCACAATGCTGACAATTCCTGACATGGCTTTCCACACATTTTTTTTTAAAGTAATATCCTTGCATGTACGCAGATACAGATCATTTGGAATGGCTTGAGATGAGTATCTCATAGAACACAGATCACATGTTCAGATCTCATTGACAGTTGCCACATTGCATCACTGCTTATTTGCATAAAGATTTTTCTGAACTCATTAAAAACAAATGGCTTCTAAACAAATGTTCCTTTAATGCAGCAAATCGATGTATATGTAAACACCCCATTAGACTATTTTGCGTAAATTAGGTTTTACATAATGACTATATCAATCTTAGGGTTGATAAGCAAGAACACGCCATCTCTGAGCAACAAGGAGTCTCAACAAGACTTGTGGGACACCTCAGCTCTGATGAACAAACCTCTGGCACCCATTGGAGGAGCGCCAGTGTCTAGAATCAGCCCAGGTGAGCACAAATGAATTGAAGCTGAAACTAACTATACTATATTTTGCAAAAATTTAGATAATCAAACACTTGTTTGCTTCGCTGGTTGTGTTCTCTTTCTTGAGTCTTAAGTTGTGGCCTCTCCTCACAGGAAACTTTGTAACCACCACATACAATCTTTCTGAAGGATATATACCTTCTTTCCAGAAGAAGGAAGTGGGATCCGTAGGACAAAGGATTCAGCTCGCCCCTCTCGGACACCAGCATGCACGTAAGATTTCGGTTTTACAATTCATCCTCAAATATTTTATTTTTGCCTGCCTTTGTTTGTTAGAACAGCATTATAGAATCATAATTTTTATGCTTTTCTTCATGCTGCATTCCTGTTGGCTTGTCAGGGTTTCCCCGGGTCCTTAAAAAGTATTAAATTGTACAAGAAAGTCTTAATTATGGTTTCAGGAGGTCTTAAATTTGGGGACGGAAAGACCAGAATTGCGATATAGCTTAATGTGACGATTAAACTTCAAAAGGCTATGATTTCATTGAATATGAGCACTGCACGTTTCAAAGTCCAGTGCTGCGATGATTTGTTTACTGTTACCGGGGAAACAGTTATATTTTTGCCATTCCGAACGCGCTGGCAGAGAATGAATGTGCATTTTCAATAAGCCGGGTATTCCTGCAGTACTAGAGACTGCAGTTTCAGGACCGTATTTCTAGGACCCTGTAGTTTTTTTTATAATTTTATTTTTTTTGTATGTATGTATGCGGTGCAAATTAGTGCGTTTATTAGTACAGGGTGGCCGCGGGTCCTTAAAAACTCTTAAAATGTCTTAAATAAAGTTTTCCTAAAATAAGGCCTTAAAAAGTTTTAAAATGTTTTAAATTCAGATTCAGTAGGTCTTAAATATTTTTGGTCCCATTACCACAAAAATTTCACCAGTCTACCGGACCCAGTGAGTGTCCATCAAGATAATAAATGTAAAATAATTTGAATACAAATACTAGTTTACAACATCCAGCAGCACAAAGAACTGTTTTGCACAGCTAAATGGAGATTGCTGACATCGCCTCACAACACTCAAGTTCACGCCAGCTCTTACATTAAAAATAAGATGGAAAGATAAAAAATGAGTAGTTTCCATGGATCTAGTCTTTGCATCTGTTTGTATGATGTTTCCTCTGTTGGAATAGAATTGACTAGATGCCGCTGACAAAAAAAAAAAAAAAAACGGGTCCTAGTAGAAATGTGGTCCTAGAACTGCGGTCCTGAAACCGCAGCCCGGATCCGGTATTGCAGGAACACAGTATTGGAGTTGTTTTTGTTCAGACCAATGTGAAAATCGGCCCACGTTTTTACCCTGCAAACACAGAGCTGTAAATGTGAACTGGTGGATCGATAAGAAGATAATGCATTATAAAAATCGAAACAGTAAAATGTATTTATATGTTATTTAATTAATATAATAATTTATTGATAATAATTGTTTAAATTAATATAATAATTAATACTTTTATTAAAAATGGTTTAAAGGCTGAAATGTGAAGTGTATCATTTTATAAGTTTTTGTTTTTGTGAAAACTTGTATCTGAACTGTAATCCATGCCTTTTACAGCAATTTTACAGTTTAATATGTTACCATAGACATTGCCCTACCCTGCTCATATGGTATTAAGTTTTATTTGTGCAGGTTTTTAAAAAAAGTCTTAGAAAAGACTCTTATACTGATACACTTATGTTGGCTTTGCAATACTGATATTAAATTTAAAGGTGAAGTGTGTAATTTTTGTAAATTTAAAATATTTTATTTTGTTTATTATAATTTGTATGTTCGTTTCCCTGACAAATGGAAACACAAAAGCACTATCAAAACGTTTCTCGGTTTGATTCAGCAGCCCAACCAACCAGAAAATGTCCAAAACAATGGTAGGAGGCACATTATTATTTAAGATGAAAACAGCCCCCCCCCATCGCCTTTTGGGTTTTGAATTCATACATTGTGGTATTATGTGTTTGTCTAGTTTGAAATCCACTTGGTGACTCTAGAGCCACAAAACCTACACACCTTTATACTTACTTTTATTCTTCCGAAATTTAAACTCCCCTTCTAAACTTTTTTGTTTTTTGTTCTTGCTCTTTGTAAAAAGTATTCTACACATCTGTTGCTAGAGCTCTAAGATCTGCTGTTTCTTTCTACATTCATTCATTCATTCATTCATTCTGTCTCTGCCTGTCTCTCTCTCATCTTTATATCTGCTCTTAGTTGATCTCTCTGCCACTGCTGACTTAAAAACTGGCAAAGCTAAATCTTCAAAGTCCAAACCTTCCTCTACAGTTTCAGTCAGTGAGATCTCAGAAGGTAAAATCTCAGAACAATAGAAGTCTTAGTCAGCACTTCTTTCTAGGGTCCAAAATTAATGTTGTGACACCTTCCGGGTTCATTTTTATTAAAATTTATTTTTATTGTTTGTACGGTGGATTTACATAACTGATACCTTGCTATTATTGACAGATACACTGAAATCATTGTCACTTGCAGCATCATATATCATCAAGTCAGTGTATAACGGCAGCTGTCACAAAAATGTTAAAGGAACACGCCACTATTTTTGAAAATAGGCTCATTTTCCAACTCCCCTAGTTAAACAGTTGAGTTTTACCGTTTTCGAATCCATTCAGCCGATCTCCGGGTCTGGCGGTAGCACTTTTAGCTGTAGCTTAGCATAGATCATTGAATCTGATTAGGTGCTGCGTAATATCATTGCGCCTGCTGCACCCATGGTACGGCAGCAAAGTTCCCTTGATTATTACACCGGAATGAAAGCAGCGCCTGAAAATAGGCTTATTGGAAGTTACCTAGCTGGGGACTATTTCCAGGCGCTGCGTAATATCATTGCGCCTGCTGCACCCATGGTACGGCAGCAAAGTTCCTTGATTATTACGCCGCTAGTGCCTAGCCATATCGGCCTAGAAAATCGATGTAACTACAGAAGAGTCAAGTTTTAAATAGGAAAAATATCGAAACTCTTTGGTCATTTTTGAGCAACATGCTAACAGTCTAATCAGATTCAATGATCTATGCTAGGCTACAGCTAAAAGTGCTACCGCCAGACCCGGAGATCGGCTGAATGGATTCGAAAACGGTAAAACTCAACTGTTTAACTATAGGGGAGTGTTCCTTTAAGACACATGGTGATTTTTTTCCCCCTCATATTACCATTTTGGTGGCCAATGCAAGGTCTTTGATTTTAATCACCTCTGCCAGACTATTGTTCATACATTGTGAGTCAAATGATGTTGCAGTTCCTAATTAAGTTACTGGCCAACTGGTGTTAAGAAATCAGGATTTACTCTTTTGCCCCTTGCAAGTGTTAATTTTTGGACTCTTCATTACCATAATCCTCTCAGAAGTAGCCCTTAACTCTGGCTTTGCTAATTTTGCACAAGTGTGAAATGCTCTTTCTCTCTTATCAGATTATGAAGGATGGAAAAGGAGAGCAGACCGAACCCAACCTAAAGGAACGAGTTACTCGGCTCTGGGCAAAAACTCCGCCAATCTCATGGCTCGTGCTCCACCGGTTCAGCCAGTGCATGGGCGGGTTGACTGGGCTGCAAAATATGGAAGCCATCGCTAATATATATATAATGCGAGCTACAGCTGCTGTGAGAACTAAGGCCTGTTTCAACACTCATGAATATTGTATAAACGCGTATCTTTTTGTTTCTAAGAGGAGCAGCTAGGATAGATCCACACCACTTAAGCCCACGGCTGCTTAATTGTTCGATTAAAAACAAGAATCTGTGTACAATGGATTTTTACAAACCTAACAATTTGTTCATCTTTAAATCTGTCTTGTTCAGTTTATGCATCCAATGCCTGTAATCCTTATTTTCAATGGAATGGGTAGATCTATATCTGATATATTGCATTTATTTTTTTGTAACCCTTGATATTTTTTATAGTATGTAGTTTTTAAATATATTCTTGTTTTCTTTTTTATGTGTTACTGTGATTTATACTGCAAGGCAGTGTTATTTATATTTCCTTGTATGTTGAGTAGCCCTTTTTTCATTTTTATTTTATTTATTTTTTACCACATGAACATATAATGTAGATAGCAGTGATTGGGTTGGGCTCAAATCAATAAATAGTGTTTTGTAAATGTTTTATATGCATTAAATGGGCATGTTTTTAACAGAAGTCTTTAATTCAGATATTCACCTGAAAACTACATTTTTATTTGACATTTTATACAAAATGAGCTATAATGACATGTTATATTTGAATGAAAGCAGACAGTGATTTCTGTTTGGGTATTACGATTGCTGAGGTTTCTGTAGCATTCTGGCTCCGAGTTTTGCCAGCATCAGGACACTGCAAGAAACATTTAAAGAGATAGTTCAGGCAAAAATTAAACTTCTTTTATCAGACTCTATAAAAAAGACAAAATTTTGGTCTGTTCCTTACTCAAAGCTGTTGCATTACTTCAAGTATGTATAGCAGATGAGGCACACTGACAACTTTTATGATAGTACTTATGCTGTTTTTTTGGAGCTTGACAGTCATGGTATTATGGAAAAGCTGCATGACAGTTCTTCTAAAGTTTTAACCCTCTTGTTTCATGGAAGCAAGCAAGTCATACAGGTTTGAAACAACAGGAGGGGGAGTAAATAATTTTTTGAGTGAACTTGCCCTTTAGATTTAAAGGCACAATATGTAATTTTCGCCGCTAGGGGGCGCGTATTCAAAATAGACAAAGGCGTAGTTTGATGACGCCGTGACTGAGTGTGGAATCATGGGAGTTGTCGTCTTCATCCCCACAGTCAAAGCAATCCGACAGTACTCGGGTAACACTGTTCTAGTGGTTTTTGGCTATTTTAATAAAAAAATCTTACATATTGTGCCTTTAAGTTGATAACTGACTGCAGCCATGTGACTATTTCTGGTAAACAACACTAATGAGAGTAAATAAGAAAAAATATTTTAATAATGATAAATTGCATTTTAAGCTGCAACACATGCTGAAAAAAGCACTTGCAGAAATATACTGGGGTGGTACCATTGAACGGTTGCTATATTCATACGTTCAATATTTATAAGGTACTGCAATGAATACCATGTCATAATTCATATGGGGGAAAAGAAAAAAAAGTTGGTAATACTATGGTACTTTTTGTGTTATGAATAACATGCTAAGGTTTTTGGAGTAAGGGAGAGGCTGAAAGATTTAGGACAAAGTGGTCAGAAGGAACAGAATTGTAATATTTCTGTTTTTCTTCCCTTTACACTTTTGGCTGAAGTCTGCATGAGTATGTGACCCATTTGTCTTTTTTATTAGTTGTTAATGAACTAAAATATTTTACTAACAGTCGAGAGCTCTATCATCCAAGAAAAAGGGAAACCCTGTATTAGACAATGAACTGTGATGTGTGTTAGTTACCTCGCTCCAGCGATAAGACCAGCTGGAATGATTTTGCGTGAGTTGTAGAATCTCTTTCCCATGATAGCAGCAAGTGTCCCAGATGCAGCTGAGAGGAAAAACATTGATGACACGTAGTGTTATATAAAACAAACACGCCAATACTGCCTCTAGATTTTTTTTAGACTGCAAAAAATATAATAATTGCACAATTCATGAATAAATGCACACCTAAAGACACCCAGATATTTTTGGGATCTTGTGATGTCTGGTAAGCACCAAAACCAGCCAAACCACCAAAGAGCAGCCCTGCTGCCAGGGACGGGACACTGCCTGCAAGACAAAATAATTAAAACAAAATATACTAAAACACTGTCTTGATAAACGATATAAATTGTATAAAGTGTCATAAGGAATTCAGAGTACAAAACGAAGTGTTTTTAACATTTAGATGTTTATGTTATTATCCACTATTTTTATTTTTTTTTAACAATTATACAACAGACCTTAAGGCCTTTTTTTAAAGAGCATGCACAGTTTTCTGGTTCCAAGGTGCATGACATTTTCACTGAACATAGAGGAACCAACACAATTTGTGAGAAAAGAAATGATTAAAGAACTTTGTTTTTGTTAAAAATGGCATAAAGTTGGTGCATGTGTAGTGTAAAATCTGATCAAGCTGGTGTTTAGCCGGTTATGCTGATCAATTTTTATCCAGTTTCTCAGTTTGACAAGTGCCAGCCAGTCATACCAGCCTGACAAGCAATGACCAGCAAACAAGTTTGGGCTCTTAATCATGTAAACTCTATATAAATGATAATCTCTTGAGCTTTCTCATTACCTGCTTTGACATATCCTATGACTCCTCCAGATGCTACTAGTGCTGCATATCCATATCCAGCCCAGTCCACTGCCATCATCAACACCTCAACACACATGAACAGACAGCCTGAATGAAACTTACACAAACATACACATACTTGTATATGTGGTTTACGGGGACTCTCCAGAGGCGTAATGGTTTTTAGACTATATCGTACGAACTGTATTTTCTATCCCCTACCCTCACAGAGAACTAATGGCAAACACCGTTTTGTATGTTTGTGTCCTCATAAACAATGTTTACATTGTAATACCAATGCCATTATACACATTTTACATTATAGATTATACACATTGCGTCCTCATAAACCATATATTCAAAAACACAATGCACTGATGAACTCTAGCTCATCTCAGATCTGTGCATGACTGCGCATGATCTGCTGTCAGCTGTGAGTGCAGAGACTGTTACTCGGTGTTACTCGAAACAGTCTATTCTACATTCATTACACTATTGCAATACGAATATTAAGATTATTACCGCTGCCTGAGAATCTGTTTTGCCTGAAGTGAAGTTCTCGCCTGGTGGTGCTCGTGGTCGACTTGTTATGTGCTGCGTAATCGTCCTCAAACGCCAATGAAAGCATACGACCCTGACGTTGTGTCGCGATGTTTCTCCATCAAATTCTTTCACTTATCCCAGTATTTTTCAAATAATTCATTAGGAGACTATGTATTTCCCTAGACATTGTTTTTCCTAGCAGATTTCCGACTGTCATGTTTTGTTTTCCAACTTGTGTTTCTAACTCCCCTCTTTCTTCTTCATACCTTTTACAATCTAATAAAATATGTTTTACTGTCTTTTGTGTGTTGCAGTGGTTGCAAAGACCAGTGGGGTGTTTTCCTATTCTCTGTAATGTAAAATTTAAACCAGCATGACCTATTCGAAGACGTGTAATTATCTTTCCTTCCTTTGGATTCCTGCTCTGCCTAATACTATTTAAGCCTACTTGTTTTTGTATGTTATACAGATGTCGTCCAGTATCAGTTATGTCCCAGTATTCTTGCCATATTTTGCTTGTATGTCCCTTAATAATGGTTTTGATTTCTGTTCTACATAACGGTATTTGTATATCAACTGTTTCATGCTTTATTGCTCCTCTTGCCAGAATATCTACAATCTAATTTCCTTCCACATCTACATGAGCAGGAACCCAAAGGAAGGAAACATTCAGCCCTTTATCATACAGTATTAAAAGTAAGTTGAATATCTGGTATATGATATCTTGTCTACATGATGTTTTCCCAGATTGAATACTAGATAGAGCAGATAAGCTGTCAGAAGCTATGATTACATTTTGGTTCTGTTTATTTCCTTCCAACCACTGTAATGCCAATAAAATTGCTAAAAGCTCTACTGTGTACACCGATAAATGATCTGCTGTTCTTTTTTTAACTGCTATTTCATAATGCGAAATGGAGAAAGCAGCCCCAGTACGGCCTGTCTCTGGCTGCTTTGATCCATCTATAAATATGAATAGTTTGTCTTGATACAGGTCCATGTAATTTTGAACTATTATCCTCTGTGGCATTATTTTAGATTTTTCTTTTAACATTTGTTGAAGGCTTATATCTACAGATGGCTTTATGAATTTCCAAGGTGGCACAGCTGATAGTGCCACAATGGGGCTTACTTGGAGCTGGCTGAGGCTTGCGTTTTGTGCTTTTGCATTTCCTATCCATCCGAAACTGTAATAATTACTTTTACTATGTTCTGAACAATCTTGTAAGATGGCCTTTGTGGGATGTACTTCGCTATGCCCTTGTAGATTTATCCAATATGCCAGCATGATCTTGATCCTCCTAATACGTAAAGGCATCTCTCCTGTCTCAACTTGTAACGCAGATACCGGTGATGATTTAAACGCTCTAGTACAAATCCGAAGTGCCTGTGCCTGTTCCACATCAAGTTTTTTAAGGTTTGATTCTGATGCTGACATATATGCTAGGCAACCATAATCTAACGCTGCTCTTAAAAGAGCCTGATAGATGTTAATGAGCGATGACCTGCTTGCTCCCCAGTCTTGTCCTGATAGACATCTTAAAACATTATTTACCTTTTTACATTTATTCCTAACCTTATCAATATGTTGACACCAGGTCAACTTCTCATCAAAAACCACTCCCAAGAATCTTACAACCTTAACCTGCGCGATGTTTCTCAAGTTGGAAATGAAGTTTACTTCAACCCTTCTGAATTACCTGTGTTGTTTCTCTCTGAATTTCACCAACAGTTTCATATATACAGTTCACCAAAGACTTTCTGCAGGTATACCGTGCAACGCCACATGCCACAATACAGTGCACACCAACTGAACTCTTGCATGGGAGAGCCATGTTAACCAAACTTAACGTCTCAGGTCTTTGCTTGCCACCTGCAGACAAAAGGCTCACACCTCACCAGCTTGCCTCACATGTGAGAGAGAAACAGGAAAATACTAAACAGTACTGTGACAGAAAACGCAGTGCAAAGCATGTTTAATTTCAATGTGGATCGTATGTCCGTGTAAAGAAACCCGGAATTGTGCCAAAGACCCAGTCTAAATTTGGAAAACCCCTGAAGGTTGTGGGTAAGAAAGGACTGTACACATATAAGCTGTCAGATGGACGATGCTGGAATGCATCCCACCTGGCACCTGCACTTGCTCCATGCAGAGCAGATGAGTCTAGTGAACTGCCATTGTTTGACTCTGGGGATACTAATCCTGTAGGGAGTGAACAACCTGCAGTAGTTACACGACCTGTTCGGAGCAGGCATGCACCTGCATGGACTCAGGATTATGTAATGTAAAATGTGCATTACTAGTACACAGTGTGCATTTATGCAGTATAAGGAAAATAATGTTCTTGCTGTTCTGTGAATATTGTGTTTGAGTACTGTTATGTGATGCTTATACCAAGTGTTTGGAAATTGCATTACGGTACCAATATTTGTTAAAAAGCTTTGTTTGCAAATCACAATGTTGGGATTGGAAGGTTGCAAAGAGAAAAGTCAATAGTAACTTGTATCTTAACTGTTAACTATTTGCACTGAGACTATGTCCCTATAGCATGTTTGTTCTTAAGAGAGAGGGATATGTGGTGTTCTGAGTAAGCCTCTAGAGGGAGCTCTAGTATGTGAGTTTGGTAAAAGAATGACGAGAGGTGTACACGAGTGGTGGTGAATAAAGAAGGTTACACTGAGTTCGACATGGCTGCAGTTGCTTATTATTGAGACACTCAACACTATGTAGAATTATGTTTTACATATAATTTACCCCTGTCTACACCTTTTAAACTTGTCATCAAAGCTTTATCTCCACATCAAAGCTTTACTGAGAGAGCAAGAGAGAAAACAATTATATATATAATATAATAATATAATATACACACACACATACATATATAGGAGTATTTATACGCATTTTTTTGCATTGCATTGCAAATATTTTCATTACAAGAACACATTTCTTAACCCTTTGCCTAGATTTGAAGTCTTTCTGGCTGAAATTTGCCATTCAAAAATTGAAGTTTACTCTGGGTTTATCTGGACTACTTTGACTGGCGTTTAATCAAACTTTATTTTAAAAATGTTTCTGTTATTGAATGCTGTAGTAAAAGTGAACTCAAGTTATTTGTAACCATCCATCCCTTCTACAAACTCCTTATCCTCTGCAGCGTCACGGGGATGCTGAAGGCTATCCCAGTGACTTGGGCCCAAGAGGGGAAACCACCCTAGACAGACGGCCAGTCCATCACAGAGCTCACACACAGACTTACACACATTTACACCTACTGACAATTTAGTGTCTCCAATTCACCTATGCTGCATGTCTGGATTGTGGGGGAAACTAGAGTACATGGAAGAAACCCACATAGACATGCAAATGCTACACAAAAAGGTCTCTTGGCTCAGCTTTTACTTGAACCATACTGCACAACTTCTTGTCCATGCCCTTATCATTTCTAGGCTGTACTATATGGCAATGCTCTTCTGGCTGGACTTCTATCATGTGCAATCAAACTCCTACAAATGATTCAGAATGCAGCAGCATGCCTGGTCTTCAACAAGCCCAAAGGGGCCCACGTCATTGCATTACGAGCACTTCCTGTGTTATTTGCCTCTTTATGATGAACTGCTTGTTGTATTACTCTTCTTCACTTTAGATAAAAGCGTCTGTTAAATGAATAAATGTAAATGTAATGTAAATGAATAATAAAAGCAATGTTTTCACCAACATTATTAAAATAAAACAAATAACTTTCATACTTACTTATGCCCGTCAACCTTGCCAGGGTATAGGCCACCAACCACAGATCTCCAGATTCCTCTGTCTTTGGCGATTCTTTCCAACTGGCTCCATCTTGGTGACGTCAGCCTCGAGGTCACGCCTTAACATCTGTATCTGTGCCGTTGGTCAATGATGCTGCCCACGTAGGTGAATGACTGGACTTCTTCCAGGGGACTTCCATTCAGCATGACTGGATCCTTGCTTGTGGATTTTATCTTGAGGAACATTGGTCTTATCTCTCTTAACGATTAAGCCAATCTGAGATTAACTAGTTGTCACTACATCAGTCCTCTCTTGCATCTGCTGTTTGTTGTGGGAGAGAAGTTCAAGGTCGTCAGCAAAGTCCAGATCCTTGAGCTGGGTCCACAAGGTCCTTTTGATTCAGTTCCTTCACTCTCTAGTGGGTTCCTTCATAATCCAGTCAATGCCAAAAAGAAACAGGAAGGGTGACAATAGTCATCTTTGTCTAACTCCTGTTTTCACCTGGATGCTGTTGGTGAGCTGCCCTCCATGGATGACTCTACAAGACATTTCATCATAAGATTTTCTAATCAGGTTTACCAGGCAAATAAACAAGTGAAAATATATTTTCGCAATATTTCAGTGTTCCTGTTCCTTGTGGTCTAGATACACTTTCTTGGTAGCAGAGTTAGGACATTGTTGTTGCCATGGTGAAATGTAGCTAATCTGAAAACAGTCTCCAGGAAGCTGATCTTTCTCAAATCATATTTTGAAGACACTTCTAACACATTTTTTTTTTTCATTTTAAGTTTAAACATGTATTCAACAAGGCACTTTAAAACTAAAAGTACATAGACATGACCTATTCTTGTTTTGTCATGTTTAATGTATGCAATCCACATTCTTCTTCTTCTTTCGGCTTCTCCCGATTAGGGGTCACTACAATGGATCATCCGTTTCCATTCTTCCTCCATCACCCCATCACACCAACCACCTTCATGTCCTCCATCACCACATCCATGAATCTCCTCTTTGGTTTTCCTCTTCTCCTCCTGCCCAGTGGCTCCATCCTCAACACTCTTCTCCCAAAATACCCCGCATCCCTCCTATGCACATGCCCAAAACAGTCCTGCCTCTCTCACTTTGTCTACAAACTGTCCTACCTGCGCTGTCCCTCTAATATGCTTATTTCTGATCCTGTCCATTCTTGTCAATCCCAAAGAAAATTGCAGCATCTTCAACTCTGCCACCTCCAGCTCCTCCTTTTTTTTTTTTTTTTTTTGTCAGTGCCACCACCTCCAAGCCATAGGACATAGCTGGTTTTACTACCATCTTGTAAATTTTCCCTTTCACTTACCCTTCTTGTTTACTTCTCTACCACACTCTCCATTACTTTGGATAGCTGACCCCTAGTATTTAAATTCATCCACCTTCACCATTTCTGCTACTTGTAACTGCTCCTTTCTGCTGCACTCTGTCCCATTTATGCACATGTACTCTGTCTTGTACCTTCACCTCATCACCTTGAACCAATCTGTCATACCCACCGCACACCTCTCCGCTGTCACACTGTCCTCATACATATCCAACATCCCTCTCACATACTTCTCTCCCACTCCCGACTTCCTCATACAGTACCACAACTGCAATCTACATTAATAAAGTAAATTGTATTGTTGTTGCAGTTTTTAAAAACCACCGTTAGATGGCGCCAGATGACCAAATGAGAAACATACCGTATGAAGTTTAATGTTTTATTGGATTGTGTTTGCAATACCTTTAAATCCAAGTTAAAAGTATGCTCATAAATATAATTTCTAGCAAATTAGAGCTATTTTGAGGCTCTCTTGGAATCATAAGAGAAAAAGTAAAATGTATTATTAAAGTGGACATGTTGAAACTTTGAATAGACAGGTCTGACTCCTGCTGACTTTAGTACAAAAGGGTATCTACTATTTTCCAAAAGAGGGCGCAGGAGAACTTCAGGTGATTTAGAAGGAGAACATTTACATGACAATATTCTCTAATCTAGAAATTGACACTCACATTTCATGGTTGGCACAAAAATTTTAACAAATTAAATTAATGAAATAGTCAGTAGTCTTGTCAATACTGATATTAAAGAACTAACCGATGTCTTGAATGAGTAAAAGAAAACCTACAACAAAACTCGGATCTGTTTTTGACGGATCAACATTTTAATGTTTTTATCATTATTATTATTATTATTATTATTATTATTATTAATATTAGTAGTATTAT
>NW_015661867.1:333819-348973 GCF_001515625.1 Sinocyclocheilus rhinocerous | reverse complement strand
GGAATACATTAAGTTCTTTAGGAAGAAAAAAAATATTTTTTTCTTGAGTAGCCAATACATTAGTTGTCGCCAACAACAACATCAACGAGAATTTCGAGAAAATTCCATATTCTATTTCGTAACAAAATGTCAGTTTGTATAGGCTACAATTCTAAAACATTTTTATTATTATTAAACTGTAAACATAAATTGTTTTTTCTTTTTTTTTTCTTTTCTTGTTCCGAATGACATCTCTGACCACACGCTTCAGTATCAGACTGGGTGCATGCATTTCTGCAAATTATTAATTTGTGCTTAAAGGTCTAGCGCCTTTTGAAATCTCTCTCTTTCTTTCATTTAATTTTAATTTTTTAATTTTAAATTCACTTAAATTTAATTTTCATTTTAAATTCATTCTATAAATAGATGTCTTTCTGATGTATACAGTAAAAAAGCATAATAAAGCCCTGTCTAAAAAGTGGGGTGCCATCTTTTAGGCTACAGCAGTAGGCCTATATGTAGGCTACTCAATAAGCTAATTTCTCATTTGGCCTATTATTAGTTATTCCCCGATATCCGCATGTAGAGTTATTTTTCAAGAGTTTGGTCCATTCACAAACACAGGCACTTACAACCGACTAGCTACTTATTGGGGAGGGGGTTGGGGGAGTGATATTTGTTTTATTAGCCTACATTTTGTATTTACATTAGCATACATCTCATTATTATTATTATTATTATTATTATTATTATTATTATTATTAATATTATGTTAACTATAGTGGGAGAAATACCAGTGCTGTCTTAAATTAGTAAAAATATATTTGACTAAGTTTAAAAGGATAAAACACCTTTTCTTTTAGGGACAACGAATGAAACTGTACAGTACGTCATCCAAAAACACAAGATGTATGTGTATATGTAGAATACATAATATGAAAACACACTTATACTTTTTATGCATGCTGACTGCATAATCCGAATCAGAATCAGAATGAGCTTTATTGCCAGGTATGTTTACACATACGAGGAATTTGTTTTCGTGACAGAAGCTTCCACAGTGTAACAGAATGACAGTGACAGAACAAAAAAACAGATAAAAAAAAAAAAATAAAAAAAAAATAGAACAACTAAAATAAGGAATAAAAGATATAATAATAAGTAATAATTAATAAGATTCAGTTTTAACATTTTGACACTTAAAACGGGAGGTTGGAAAAAACACTCTTGCTGCTTTCTGTTCATGCTAATGTGCAGCAGGAATCTCAAAACGTCGTTTACCTTTTCTAGGTGTTGTTGCCTTACACGTGCCTGTAGCAGAGCGCATGCGCCGTAAGGTGGTCCTCTGTTTTTATTGCCAGGTGAGTAGATTTTGTTCAGGTAAAGTGGATTTTTGCTTAAGGACACAAGACCCAATGAGATAACTCTGTGTGATGTACCACATTCAGAAAGAAGACACAAGAATGTCATTAATGGGCAAAATGGGAGACTGGCAGGTACGTTCTTTTTAAGGTATATGAGGGTGATGAAGGTGCACGTTTTTACCTTTTTATAGCCTATAAGTGAGAATTAAGTCTTCTCCACGGTAGCTTTTCAGAAAGGTTTTCCAGACAGTACTAGTCATTAACCAATGTGAATAAAATGCTATACACAAAACCTGTAATTCACGCAGGTAAGTTTGCGTTTGAGACGGTGAAAGATAAGAGTGTAGGCAAAGGCGAGACAGCGGTGAAAAAAATAAAATAATAATAATTTCATGATACATTTTCTCTAAAATAAAGTACCCTCGGGGTGGCTGGTGAGAGAGTCAAAATGTGTTGTTAGATATTGGATAAGCAGACAGTTTATTTCATTTTGCTCACTGGTGTAAATGTTTTAATTTGACTCACTCATTTCCGACATTGTTGCAATTTGGTCATTTTGTGCAGACCTACATAACGAATTTTCCTACAGTAACATAAACGGGACATACTTAATTTATTTATTATTTTATCTATAAACTTTTTTTTATCCCTGCAACAATAAGTCACAATTCATCCTTTGTGTCAAACACGATTCTTAATTCGATGTGACCCATCATGACATTGTAAAAATAAACTAAACAAAAAAGAAAATCAGAAAATAAACGTGAATCAGTCATTTTGCGAATAGCCTACAACACCATAAATAGCCTAACTGACAGACTATGTTCATTTAGATACGAATACTGTGAATGGACAATTTTCCCAAGATTGCCAAATAGTGCTAAGAATTAAGACTAGTTTTGCTTTTCTTTTGTGCGATTGGTTTCAGTGACGCGGACCCCCAATCAATAAGCAGAGAACAACAAAGCAGCACCCATCCATTTCTATTGCGCGTTTCTCTGCCTCTCTTAAACGTCATTGTGTCTTAGTTTCTTTCGGCCTCTCATTAATGACAACTGGACTCACCCCACCAAAAATGGTAATGGAGATAAGGGAGAGACAACGCCTTAGACTCGGCGGCCTGTCTCCTGACCTCATTCACATTTAACAAGCCATGTTGTTGTGTTAATTATTTACATTTATCAAATTGCGCCGTTACACGCACTAAATAGATGTATACCTACTGAAGAATAGACTTTTTTTTGCGTAACACTATTGAGAGTATTTTACAGGCCCAAGCTCACTATAGGACTAAAACAACAGTTTACAGTTGTAAGACTGGAATCAGTGTGCTTTTGCCCACTAAAACACGTGCATGCAGCAGTTTAACATTGTTCAATATATATTTTACAGGCTGCATTTGGGTTGTAGATTCGAAAACGTAGAACGTCTTGAAGAATGCATGTATGCAAAGCGTATGGCCTTTGATAAAAAAGAGAAATCTTTTTAATGGTTCATGTTATTCTTGGACTATCAATTCCGCTCTGAATTAATCCAATTGGATGATTAATTCAAATGAAAAGGTGAAGTCCTCCTTCACCACTGATATTAACCCCTGCATTTACAGTTCCCTTTTGAAATACAAATGAAACTCAGTAAAGGTATTCTTATTGGAATTCTCGTTGCAGTATACCTGTGTATATTCATTGGCTTTGGTCTCTTGATATGCTAATGAGGGTTATTACAGTAGAGCTCGAGTCTCTCTCTTCCACCATTAGAGGGAGATCTGAGCGCGCAGCTCGAGCCTTGTGCACTGTGTCAAACTCAAGCGAAGGCGCACTTCACTCGATCCACAACCAATGAAAATGCTTTGGAAATTAACTGATAATATTAAATATGAAGACTGCGAGGTAAGCGGCTTAACCAGGCTTTTAATACAAGATATTGCATGATATTTACCATAATTCTGAACGGTTTAACTTTTAAATCAGTCAGCTTATATTTTAATTTTTTTCTTGCTGTGTGTATCATTAAATTTAACACAAGAACAAGTGATAAATAACATACTGCAATACTGCATGACCCAGAAAACATGTAATTTTCCAACAACATAATAATAATAATAATAATAATAATAATAATAATAATAATAATAATAATAATGCACGTAGGCTATCACACATTAAATGCCTCTAGAATTTATGTAGAACACAAAAATCATTAAAACGATGTATTATCGAAATATAGACAATAAACAAACTTACCAAACGTAAGTTTTGGTAAACAATCAAACGCAACAGTGGATCATTTCGTTTTCAAATAAACGTATTTGTCAAATTATTATTTTTTTAATTTCTTACTTGTCTTTCCCCTCTAGTATTTGGCATGATTTGTTTGGTGAATGCAGTAATACATGGGAGTAGTTTTCGGAGTGGTGAAGCCAGTAAAACGTGTTTTCGCTAGTTTCTGGAGAATCACACACGCCATGATCAGGAACGAATATCTGCACTCGGCGTGTCCTCGTGAGTTTCTTTCTCTCGACGCACAGACTCGCATTAATTGTAATAAGTAATTACTTTCCGTTTCATAATAATCGCGCGTGATATGAAAGCTTAGAGGGAAGTGTGTAGGATGAGTATACACGCGTAAAGTTGGTTGAATATTTGCTCTGGCGGTGAGTTAAGCTGCGTCGGCGTGTGTTGATTCGTCTTGGCCGTGGTTAAATTCGTGGTGAGGGATGGTTAGAGGGCCATGGAGCACGAAAAGACGAAGACTAATGTGAAAAACAATGAGGTAGACGAGCATCCAGTGAACAGTAAAAATGTGCCAACCCAGATGCCCTCAGCGTTTGCTGGATTTTCACCAGAATCAGAGGTGCACATTGTTTCCTTCCTTGTGTTCTTCCCCCCTCGTTCGGTCTTTCTTTCACTTTTGCTTGCCCTCGAACCTTTTAAAATGTCCCCCCCTCTCTGATTCGTCAGACGCAGGAGAATGTCCCTCTTTTGTCTCTCTCTCCCTCTCTCACCCACTCACTCTCTCTCTCTCTCCTCATCTCTGATTAGATATACTGATTCCCCATTCAATGGACGTCATTTAGTGCAGTCTGCCTTGAGTTGCTTCCTCGCTTCACGATCGATTTCCGACCATTCTTCTCTTATTAAGTATTCGTGTAATATTAATAGTCATGAATATCTATACTATTAGGAGTGCAGAGGAAGAGGCAGATCTGTGCTAACATGAGCTCAAACGAGGGAACAGTTCACCGACAGAGCCGGGAGACGCCAAGGGGATCTAAGAAACTTTAGAGAAAATCATTGCATCTAAAGAGCAGATGAAGAACAGTGGGAATTTACCCAGATTCTGATGGATTATTGCTTTATTTGAACGCTGGCCACCGCCACCTCGCCCTACAATTATCATTGGCTTGATTTAATTTGCACGTTCATTTTTCGTTTTGTCCCTCTGAAATTCTTGTCTTTTGAAGTCCTCGGAAATCATCGCTGATGTTAGTGCACAGTTTTTCCGCGATGGTGAGTGACTGTCGGGAGTAAAGATCTGAAGACTGCGCTCAACATTTACTATCCGATTGTTTTTTATTTGATTTTAATTATCATTATTAGTTTTATCCGGTCGTTTTGTCTGTTCCATCATGCAAGCGGTTATTGGTAGCATCAAATGCTATTACAACGACTTTATACTTAATGTGAGCTCTGGTTATTTTTATTTGCCTCTCAGTAGGATCTTTAATTGCTGAATGAATAAACCATCGATGTACATTTTAATGTAGAATAATATATTAGCCTATTCTATATGAATATTATTCTTATTTCAATGTAGTGTTGTTGTTTTTGATATTTTTGTTCTTGACCAAATCAAAGGCATGTTCGGTTTTCTGTTGAAATAAATTACTGTATAAGTGCGATAACAAATCTCTCTTTTTTTCTTAAATAGTAATAATACAAAAAACAGCACTAAAACAGCACTGTATCTTTTTTTCTCCTAAGGATCGCCATGACGGGACCAGCAATGGCACAGCCCGGTTACCCCAACTGGGCAGCATGGGCCAGTCTCCGTACACCAGCGCTCCTCCGCTCTCTCACACGCCCAACTCAGACTTCCAGCCGCCATACTTTCCGCCACCCTACCAGCCCATCTACCCGCAGTCTCAGGACCCTTACTCTCACGTTAATGACCCGTACTCCATCAACTCTCTGCACGCCCAGCCTCAGCCACAGCACCCGGGCTGGCCTGGCCAGCGGCAGAGTCAGGAGAGCAGCCTGCTGCACCAGCACCGCGGGTTACCGCATCAGCTGTGCAGAGAGTACCGCAGAGAAGTGCTACTTCCCTCGGGTCACGGTATTGAGACTGGACTCACGGATTCAATCCCTATCCATGGAATACCTCACTCTTTAGAAGATGTTCAGGTAAGGAGAAAATCTTAAACCTTATAACATGTAACCTTCATACTCCAAAGCCATTATTCGGATTTGCTGCTGGTGCTATTTTCTGTAGAGTCTCGGACAGTCAAATATCAGGTCACATATTTAAATTGTTCTTAAGTTGTTGTTTTATTGAATATATTATGGTAATGCACAACAGAACGATTTTTTGTTGGAATAAATTGGTTAAGTTGGTAAAAAAAACATGTGGAAGTTTTTAAATTGTATTTAAATGTATATTTGCAAGTGGTGATCAATTATGTTCGATATTTTTGCCTTGATGGCCTATGATAAACGTGGCATGTTTTGTGAGGAAAACAATTTAGGGGAAAAAAAGTTATTTTATGTAAAATTCTATTTTAAACTACAGCGTGATTAATATTGTCTGCCATTTTTGGACGTGATTCTTGGCTGCCCCCCTTTTCATCAGTAATTTGATTGCATTGTGCCTGCTGAAGAGATCTGACGAATCGAGTCTGGACAAAATTCTCTGTTCCACCATAACTGCATGCTTTATAGGTTCGCCTCGTTGATTTTTTTGGGTAGATAACATTCAAATAAATATATTTACTATTATTATATTTTATGATATAAAACAATATCATTCAAGCATTTGCTATTTTAATTAGATACTTTAAATAGTAGGCTACAGACGTAATTAATATGGGTCAACATGTTGAAGATCAAGGAATTCACATCCCAGACCAAACTGTAATCAAGAAAGGTAAGCAATTTCCTCTCAAATACCGTATGTGTTTCCACCAGCAGCTCTCCGCTCGTAAAGTCTACCCTTGCTTGCTGTGAGACAGATCGGGTTAATTTGTAGGCCTTGAGATAGCCTGACGATAAGGCACAAACCATTTTAACCAAGTGTTCCATAGCGATAACTATTCGTGTAGCTAATATGTGTGTGTTAATGTGATGGTGCTTGACTTAGCTTAGTCTGTGACTAAATTTAAAATGGTAGCCTTTAATGAAATTTGCTGAATGTTTCATTCAAAGATGATATGAGAAACGCGTGTAGATACTTAGTTTACTATGAAACACATTTGTTAAAGTAAATTAAATATATGTCTACGGTGTAAATTTCAGTATAAGTCATTATTTTGCAATTACGTGTCTCTTTGTTTCGTTCGGATCGCAGATGGTCAAAGAGGGCTGCAGGAGAATGAGTGTGTTGAGATCGAATTGTTTTCTCATATTTACGTGCGCTGTGGTTAGATTTGATTTTCTTCGTTTTGACAATGTAAAAGCTTTGACATGTTAAATTTGATGCACCGTGTATAAATCCACAAAAATACACGTTGCACATACACCTAATAATTGCGATCTCACGAGTTCGTTTAACTCCTCTTGTCTCTATTAGTCTCCACTGAGCTATTAATGTCACTAGTGATCTATCTAGTAGTGCCTGTGCTTTTGTTTCCGGTTAGCACATAAAGAAACAACGGGCTCTGCAGCAGGATTTAGGCCGGGACACTTATTTGTAAGAGCTTGTGAGTCTGAGTGTGTGTATTTCGGATTTGTGGGTGTCATTCAATGTGCTTGAGTGGCTAGGTTACCGACTGTTTAGAGATTAAAACTAGTTTGTAATTATAAGAAATAATACGCAGTTTTATTTGTCGGAAGTAGCCTATTGGATTAAAATTTATTATTATTATTATTATTATTATTATTTAATAGTAAAATGCAATAGTAAAAATACATATGTATATAAGTATATGTTAATAAACATTAAGCCTATATGTTAATAAACATTTCCTTGGATTATGCCACTTTTGTTACTCTCTCTCTCTCTCCGTTTATCAGTTTCTGTTTTATGAATTCCAACAAATAACAGCTACACTGAGCAGTTAGTGGAAAATTTGAGGCAATGCCATGCTTGTTGAACTGTCATTTTCTCCGAGCTTAGTGTGAAGTCACCATTGCGATAATATGAAATATTTTGATGGCTGGGCCACTTCATTACTTGGGGTATATTGCAGCAGTTACATTCATGAGATGAATGAAAAGCTATTGCTGTATCTATTTTCCTTCCTCTCTGATAAGACCATATTGCCTTTGATTCCACATAGGCGTGCAAGATGATGTGCAAATAAACAGATATGTCTAATCTTACTCAAAAGCTTCCTGCTGAATAGCAATTCATCTTTTTTTCCATTTGGTTGGTGCTGTAGACTGAAATGGGGGGCCTAATCATGTTCTTTTTTTTTTTTTCAAGGTCCTGTTTCCATATCCAAGAACAACAGCGTCTCTGCCATACCGATACATAAAGACGGGCTTTTTGGAGGTGTGGTAAACCCAAACGAAGTGTTCTGTTCGGTTCCGGGTCGTCTGTCTCTTCTTAGCTCAACGTCAAAGTACAAAGTCACAGTAGCGGAGGTGCAGAGACGCCTTTCTCCGCCTGAGTGCTTGTATATATATATATATATATATATTATACTTGTAGTGGCCTACCCAACTGCAATGAGCACACGCTGTAATATCTTAATGCTACACGAGTTAATAGACACTTGTAACCTCAGTGTGGCATTTATATTTCACGTGATGACAGTGGGGAAATAAAAATGTGTTTTATTTATTTAGATTTTTACTTTTGAAACATTCCATGGCATCCCCTAAAGCAAAATGTCTTAAAAAGTAGAGGTCTTTCTTTTAGTCCTTTAGCATAAAAAGTAACTTGAAGTGCTGTTATCTAAACTAAACAGGTCTCTTGGGGGACAAACGACTGATTCTTCTTCTTCTTTTTTTTTTTTAAATTATTCAAGGTTATGCGTGCTCCGGGCTATTATAAATATTATACATTTTAATATAAATTATATGTAAATATATAGCATGTATAATGTATAGCATATATCATGAATAGCAGTAAGATAAATAATGATAACATAATTACAACACGTATAATGACATTTAATAACATTTTTTTGTAATTTACTTCAAAGGGCCAAATCTAAGAATGGCGGAAGATCTTTAAGAGAAAAACTAGATAAAATCGGATTAAATCTACCAGCAGGGAGACGCAAAGCTGCCAATGTTACTCTCTTGACGTCACTGGTGGAAGGTAAGTTTCCTGATAAATATGCATTTTTAATAAAGCAGGTGTTTATTGCTGCTACATGAGAGCCACTCTTAATCAGCATTTGCATTCATCCGTGAAAAGGAGAGAGTTTGTCTTGCAAGCAACAAAACTGAAGAATAAAAGAAAAGAGAACGGATTCCAGAGATACAATTTGGAAAACAATTTTGTGGGATTACAGGAACCCCCCCACCCCACCTCCTTTATACGTTTAGCAGCACCACTTGTTTTTAAATTTGAGCATGGTGTGAATTCGGGTGTCTTTGTAGGGGGCCTACTTTGTGTAATATTTGCAATGTTGTTTCATGGCACTTTGTTTTATGCAGTTGCTGGATATATGGTACCACAGCTGTAATCAGTATGACATGTTATTATTATTATTATTATTATTATTATTATTATTGTGTGGATTTTAGCCTGCTTGATGCAGTTGACCTGTAGGTTGAAAGCCTATTATAAAATATAAATTAGTTAATTATGTTGCACTGCGAAGATGCCATTGCTGTTGAATAAATCCATTTTGCTTGCAAAGTTGGAGGTGATTATTCCGTGCAGTCTTTTTTTTTTTTTTCAAGGTCCTGTTTCCATATCCAAGAACAACAGCGTCTCTGCCATACCGATACATAAAGACGGGCTTTTTGGAGGTGTGGTAAACCCAAACGAAGTGTTCTGTTCGGTTCCGGGTCGTCTGTCTCTTCTTAGCTCAACGTCAAAGTACAAAGTCACAGTAGCGGAGGTGCAGAGACGCCTTTCTCCGCCTGAGTGCTTGAACGCTTCCCTGCTCGGCGGGGTCTTGAGAAGGTTATGTGTGGGTTTTGTCCTTGTCTGCTTGATGCAGTTGACCTGTAGGTTGAAAGCCTATTATAAAATATAAATTAGTTAATTATGTTGCACTGCGAAGATGCCATTGCTGTTGAATAAATCCATTTTGCTTGCAAAGTTGGAGGTGATTATTCCGTGCAGTGGTATTTGGTGTGCCATGAGTTTTAAAGGTGAAAGCTGGAGACGGTTCATTGGTTCCTGTTAATCATTGCCGCTGAAGACTGAATGTTATATTCATCGTGCTTCATTGAAATTTAGTCTTGTATGGTAATGAGCCTGAAGAAATGTATGATTCATGCGAGATAAGGGCGAGGGGGTGGGGGTGGTGGACACACAAGCAAACGCTGATTTAGTCAGAGGACACTGGCTTTCTGAAGTGCTGTTATTGTTTATCATCTACTCCATTTTATGGAAAGCAGTTTAGTAGCTTTGATGCTAATTGGCGCATGCGTTCTTCCGGATTCTAAGCTTATGACAGGAAGGTTCGCAGTAAAAATCCAACTGTTTCAGGAAATTAAAACCAAAAAAGAAAAAGAAGAAGAAGAAGAAAAGCCAAACACACATATCTAGTCCGAGTAGGCCTAACCTATTTTACATGGCTAGAGTATAAGAAGGAGGTTTACATTTAAAAAAAAAACTGTTTTATATAGAGCATCCTTCTAATATTGATAAAAGGATCACGAATCAATGACATGTCATTTGGAGTCTGGTGTTCTATATCTGATGTTCTGTTAATCTCACAAGGAGGGCAAATTTTGATGCATGCATTTGACAGAATTCAATTTTCTATAAGGTAACAGAAAATAAATGTGCATTAACGATGTCAGAATTGATAAATACCGATGTCCTGCTCAGTGCCCGAGGACGTTAATTAGATGACAATTATGAAAGATGTTAAATACTCTACATTTTATTGCAGTAACATGTTACATATACTGACTCTCATTTTCTTTTAGGTGAAGCGGTGCATCTGGCCAGAGATTTTGGTTATGTATGCGAGACTGAGTTTCCAGCCAAGGCGATAGCTGAATACGTAAACCGACAGCATTCCGACCCAAACGAACAAGTCCAAAGAAAAAATATGTTATTGGCAGCGAAGTAAGTGCTATTCTAACTATTTAGCGTAGATGTCAACGCGCATTTCACTGTTTATGACAGCGTCTTTTTTTTTGGTAATTGTCGTGTTGTATTTAACACTAGATTGAAATGAGCTTTCCGTTAGATACACAGGTGCCACTATCTATGTGGGCTATAGCTTTTAATAAATATGGCTGGAGTCAATGTCTGCATTTTGGAAACAAGCGGTTTCGTAAAATACAATATTTGCATTATTCGCAACCTGTAACGAATTAGTAGGCTATTTTTTCGTAAATTAATTTTTAGATTTCCTGCAAAATAATAGGCTAAATAAATAATAACAAAAAATAAATAAAACAAATAAACAAACTATGAACATGCGCACCACTCTGAATTAAAATATATTAGGCTAATCTTAGAAAAGGAATAGCGCTATGACACTCTTCTTTAAATGTCATGGAGCCTAACTTGTAGGTGAAGGCTAATTCAATTCTTACGTCTCCATTTGACGTATTACTGACAAATATGCGACTCTCTTTTCAAACTAAGCTTGAGATGTCCATCGCTCTGATGGACACTGCCATTGATTAAGGGACACATAAGCACATAGTCTCAATACTGTCTTACTCTAATAAAGCACATAGCCTAGTTTTAATTCTGACTTCATACCTTCAGCTGTAATTAGGTTAATCCTGACACGCATCCTGCATTGTGTCTCCTTCTAGACAAATCTGCAAAGAGTTCACGGACCTGCTCTCGCAAGACCGCACGCCCTTGGGGAATTCACGTCCACAGCCCATTCTTGAGCCTGGGATTCAGAGCTGTTTGACCCACTTCAGTCTTATTTCTCACGGATTCGGGACTCCGGCCATGTGCGCGGCCCTCACGGCGCTGCAGAACTATCTGACGGAGGCCATTAAAGCCATGGACAAAATGTACCTGAACAACAATCCTAACAGTCACAACGAGACGGGGTCGAAGGCGGGTGACAAAGACGAGAAGCACAGAAAGTGATGTCCAGCTTCCACATCCCAATTAATGACAAAATACATATGTAACAAACACTAGTGATCAAGATGAAACACTGAACGCAGCACCTCCCGATCTTGACATTTTGAGACTTTTTTAAAAATAATATCCTAATAATAAAAACAGTTCACTTTGGGATTCGTGGACAAGGCATTTCTTTAAATCAAAACAAAGCAGTGTGCCAATAAAAGGAGTAGGCTATAGATCTGCCACAGCAGGACTTTTCATGAACTCCCTTTATATGAGTTCAACGGACTGAAATTCAGCGATTTCCCCCCAGTATCCCCATTTACGATTGTAGCCATGTGACAACAAGAAGCTGAAAGAGGAAGATTTTTTATCAGTATTGTGAATCATAAACTTGAAAGAAATCTACAGCTCCATGCCATGACTTCAAGAACTGACTTTTCACTCGACCAAGCGACCAACTTGAAATTTGAATTTCAACACGATTCACGGTTATATGAGCGAATCTGTGTTCATGTATGTATATATTTATTTATGTGTAATTTAATGGGAATTGTAAATATGGTACGTCTGTTCAAACTTCTTTTTTTATTTATCTGGTGCCTCCTGTTTTAGTGGGTTTGAATATTCGCTTAGTTCTTCATGTGGTTTTATGGTTCTTAGAAAACAGAAGTTTGGGGTATTCTTCTCTGGGATATTTTAAATTAAGCCCTCTTGTAGCATGTTGAGACGACACTGAAGCAAGTGAACAAATTCAAAGAAATAAACATCAATTTCTCTATATATTATCCTTATGCCATTCAGTTTAGATCCAAAAAAGGTCATTGCAGAGACCCCAACGACGCTAGTTTTGTGTTTCTATCTTCTTGTTTTTATACGAGCTTTTTATGTGTTGTGCTAATCACCTCTTGTTCTTCCCTCAAAGCACCACAAGAGCAATAAATGGATACTGTCTTAAGAATTCTTCTTCTTTTTCTTCCTTCCTTCCTTTTTTTTTTTAATTATATTTTTTTTAATATAAATTTAACATTTGGGACTATCTGATATCTTGTGTGTCCATTGTCTAAATTGGAGGCGGTTTTATCTGTATTGTATAAACCTGTGCTGGCAATAGCTCCCTTGCCTGTCAATGTATTATAGTTCTTTGTTGCCCAGAAAAAATTAAATAAATAAAAATAATAAAAAAAAACTAAAAAATAAATAAATATTTGATACGCTTCATGTCGATTTTTATTCATTCCTTTTATTATTTACTGCTTGCTGCGACGTAGCCTATTCCTCTCTCGCTCGTTCGCTCGCTCCCCCCTCTCTTTTCTGTTCAGCACAGTTACTGTAATTGAGTTTAACTCTCCCTTGACGATTGCTCCATGCAATAAGCAGTTGAACCCATTGTTTCTTTCAAGTATAATAATAATAATAATAATAATAATAATAACAACAATAACTTGCTTTTAACTCTTAGTTCAGAGTACAGGATCGTTCAAATATGGCAGGGAGCTTTTTGCCAAGCCAAATGACACAGAAAACAACGAATTCTCTTTCGTGTTTGAAGTGAATGTGTGTAGTTTTAGCCCTGGAGCAAGAGCGCTCTTTAAATCAGTCAGATGTAGAATCCAGCTGAAGGTTAGTGCAGTTGCCATTTCCATGCCTTTATTTGTAGACGTCACCTTACTTCTAAAACACTACTGTCACTATGCTAAATATTTATGTAATTAAAATGCAGATCTATAGTTTGCTGGAATCAGTTTACGGTTCGTTTGAACGAAATTGTGGGCATGGCACTTAAACGTTAAAACAAAAAGCAGCATGCATGTCGTAATTTTACTCTTCCAATTTCGTTTAGTCATTGGGCACACTTGCAGATAATGTCATGCAGGCACACGTATGGTTATTTTGTGCATTGCATAACTCAGATTCAAATAGAGATTGATTGTTTATTGATAACACGCCCCGGAAATCAATCTCCATTGGAGATTGCTGGATTTGGCTGAATTCTGGTCATGTACAGCAGACGTCTGTCATGGCACTGCAAAGAGCTGCCTGCACAATATTTTCACCGTAGTGGCCATTTATATATATATATATCGTTTTTTTAATGTTCTCAGTCTGTTCGACTCAGATGCAGTTGTTTTCAAATAACATGAACGGAGCCTAACTGTACATGTCCTTGGCATAATTGCAATGAACAGTGCAGCAGCAGGTGAAGCGAGGCATTGTCTGTCAAGACTGTTTTTGTTGGCTGCGTCTCCGATTGTGTGTGGGATTCTAACCTCGGGCACAATAGCTCTCTCAGAAAGGATACCCGGCTGTTCCTCCTGTTCAGGCGCAGAAAAACAGTCATGAATAGTCATTTTAAGGGAAATCACAATCATGTTAAATCGTATTAATCGATATTAGGAATTTCTTCACGTGCATGTGTCATTAACGCTAATGTCATTGATTAAACATATTAGAGGCTGAACAATTTTTATTTTTTTTAACGCAGTGAAAGCATTTGTATATAGCTACCACACAAGCATGAGCGTTATGCCTTTTTATTTATAAAAAAAACACCAGACATATCCCGTGTATTTACGTCAACGCATAAACCACATAGAGATCTTTTGAAATCTTTTGGAATTTTATTTATTATTATTTTTAATTATTATTTTTATTATATATATATATAATTTTTCTATTTTATTTTTATTTTTTTATTTTATTTAATTTTTTAGTTTATATATTTCAATTTATACTTACCGGTAGTTAGTTTTAGAATCAAGAAAGTTTAATTTAGTTTTGTATATATATATATATATATGTATATATATATATATATATATATATATATTAAGAAATAATAAACTCAGTGTGCCATAGTAATATTTTTCCTTTTCGTTAATAAAAATTAATTGTAGGATGCAAAGCGATGAATAATTGTTACTACGTATGGAAGTATGATGAATGATGAATCAAATGGAAACAAATAGCGCTAATGCCTCAAACATGGAAAATGTTTATTTGATTGCGGTTACAAGTTATTATAGGCTATATTGCCTCACGCAAAATGACTGCTTATCTAAATCCTGACGCTTAGGAATGTTGTAGGAAGGAAAAAACGCATTGTTCGGGACAAATGACACACGTCCCCAATCGAATGAAGTGATTCTATTTCAAAGAAGTTTTCAGTGGGGCGTAAAATGGTTAATTGTGTTGGACTCGTAACTTCATCACCCACTCAACTGACCCCTCCCGACTAAATAGCGGACCCCCTTAATGTCAAAAGAGGCCAGAAGCGTCATCAAATCACCATGATTACTTGAGACATAAGGTAATCGATTAGTTAACATTAAGTGCCTTTGAATAAACAAATTATTCTAAATAAGTGGACTCGTTTATGAATTCAGAAATTTTGGGTTTGGATATAGAATGAAGTCTCT
>NW_015661867.1:332220-333572 GCF_001515625.1 Sinocyclocheilus rhinocerous | reverse complement strand
TATTTTTTTTTTAGTTGAACTAGTTAAACAGAATAATGCCTTGCAGCAAAATGAAAATATATAAAACTCAGAGTAGCCTTGGAGTTTACGGTAATACCCTGCTGATTTCGGTTAATACACTAGCCATAACCTCCCCCATTTATATAAATTGCAACATAATACATAATTTCAATGACATAATTTGTGTTTCATTTTATATAATTTCCCCCAAATCAATATTCTATTTACTGAAGACAATTTCGTTCAATATATATATATATAAACTTATATATATATATAAGCTAATGTAAATGTACAGACACATAGCATACTCTCTCTCTCACACACACACACGCACGCACGCACGCACGCACTCACGCACACACAGTTTGGGTTTAGAGGAGGGTTTGGGTATGAGAGACATTTACGCAAGCGCGTTTTTATTTGCTTCGTACTTGTAACCATTGATTTATTTTGATTGATGAACTTGCTTTAACTTAAAACCTAAAACTTTTTATGGGCATCTTATGATAATCATAACTGCTTAGTTGCAGTATTGGTGTGAAATAGGTTGTTCTTATTAACAATACAATTTTAAAAAATATACGTTCTACAGTTTAATAAATAATAATAAAATAATAAAAGAGCGTGGTAATAATATCAAAAAGCGTGTTCCATGCTTGCCTCTCTCTTCCTTGTTGGCTGGTACAATTTTACTCCTGTACCCGTATCTATAGCATGGTAGTTATATATGGCATGTTGCACATTTACTGCCGAGTGTTTAGACATTAAACCGGATAATCTGCACAAAGTGCCTCTTTATATTTTTTTAAATTTCGTCTTTCAAGATATCTTTAATTTTATCATCTATAGGCTAAATTGTATATGACGAGCTCCTTATAATGATACACATAGCAGGCAATCTCATTAGCCTACACGAGTTCACCTTGGGCTACTTTTTAAATATATGTGTAGTTGTTTATTTATAACTTACAGAAAAGCCTTGATTGGGCCTATTTAATTTGCCATATTTATTGAGAACTTTCAGCGCAATCACAGCTTAAATTTTGTTTGGTATTGATACTGGAAAAGATTTTGGCCTTTGACCTTTGCACTTGACAGCTCCCATAACGAAGTTTTGCGTAATAGGCCTACTGATCAATCCAAATGCTAGTTTGGTACTCTGCATCTTCGTAAACAACGTACGAAGTAATTTTGGATGATCTTAAGAGCATGATTTGAAACATAATCGAATAAACATTCGTTCAAATATCATATAATACCCTCTGTTGTTGTGAGCAAACAACTTATAAAGTGAAGTTGATTGAACTGACATATGTATATATATATATATATATATGTATATATATATA
>NW_015661867.1:310385-332040 GCF_001515625.1 Sinocyclocheilus rhinocerous | reverse complement strand
TGAAGTCTCTCTCTCTCTCTCTCTCTCTCTCTCTCTCTCTCTCTCTCACTCACTCACTCACTCACTCACTCAGCGCTTAGTTGCTTGATTGTTAACATTTTACATGATTGCCAAAGGGTGTACAGTACTTACAGAACAGAAATATGAATTTTCTCTAAAAATATGGGTTGCGTTCACTGAGTTGACTATGTGCTTATTTTTAATTGATATTCAAAGATTCTTCAGATCCGCGTAGACTTTTAGTTTCTGGACTTTCTAAAAAAAAAAAAAAATTGGAAACTAGAAAATACATTTTCTTTAGGAATTGAAAATGAAAGTAAGTAAAATGAAGGGCGAAATAAAAGAACAAACGGAGATAAAAAAAGACAGCTATGACGACGGAACAAGGTTGAATGTTTGATTATGCTAACCGTGTATCTTAGGAACTCATCAATTCAGTGTCAATTCAATTCACTTCTCAGTTTTTCAGTCATTGAAATCTTAATAGAACTACACGTCCTGACCTCGTACATCCGAGTTCTTCACACATTCGTGTGCACACCAAAATAGAGAGTCCACAACTGTGTTATGTGTCGCCCTTTTCCTCCAAATAGTTGATATTCTAGTTTCTGCCTCCCTCTCTCTCCTCATTCTCTGAAGCCAGCCGGGGGGAGTGTCGCCGCAGGCCAAACATATGCTTCTTTCCATTGCACTAATCCAAATTCAGCGTGCAGGAATAATTGCTGGAGTGGCCGTGCTTTTGCAGGGCTTTGTCCCGCTCTGGCTCCCGTCAGCCAGGCACACGCCATTTCAATCAACTGCTTTTGAGGGCTGTCTCTTTTTATCAAACCTCAGAACCTCGCCAGTGATGTGAACATTTAACAAACCGCTTCACGCTTCACCAAGAGCATGTACTGCGTATGAAGGGACCTGCAGTCTCTGTATGTTTGTTTTGGGTATTTCCTTGAGTTTTATTCATAGCGTTGCTCATCCCAATTTATAACCCCTCTCGAAATGATGCCTCATTGCGTCGATTACAGTGAAATTATCAAAAGACAAATCATATTAACAAATGTCGACTCTATCCGCACGTTGTTCATTGACTATTTCTACTTGATCTGACACTTAAATTATGTTATACTAGATATTACTGACTATAATAAAAAAATATTTAGATATGACAACATATTTAGTTAAAACGGAATATTTTACCGTGAACAAACAAATCATTTTACGCTCTGGAAACAACAATAAAAATACAAATAAATTAAATAAAACTACCGTATTGGCCCGAATATAAGACGACCCTGATTAAAAGACGACCCCCCTTTTTTCCAGATGTACCTTTTGGAAAAAGGCTTTTTAAAAACCAAATCTTGTTTTTTCTCAGTAAAACACATTTTGTCTTCAATTATTTTCATATAGCATATTTTTCCTATTTTTATTTTTGTTTTGAAAGTATGGTAAAAACTGGTAAAATGTACCAACAATCACATTTAAAAAATATACACTTTTTGATATACCATAAAAAAAAAAAAACAGGTAGCCCATCTGAATTAGGACATTTAGGCTATCCATCTAATACTAGCCTACCAAAATCTTATTAAGAGTAGAAGTTAAATCTTACTGTAGTCTTCAAATCTGGGTACTGTCTTACGTTTTAAAATCACAAAGAGAGTTTGGTCCCATCAGGCTAACGTGACAGTCACGACTCATGCAGATGTAAGCTTTTCTTTTTCTTTTGTTTTTACTCGCGATCTTTACAACACGCATTACATTACGTATTTAATGGCACACTTGTTTTATGCGTATTTGGCGCCACCTATTGTTGTGGGTGTATTATTGACATGTCAAAGTCTAGACCCTGAATATAAGACGACCGCGTTTTTTCAGATGTATTTCCAAGAAAAAAATATCGTCTTATATTCGGGACAATACGGTAATTGACTTAATTCTAGCATCCGACAGGAAAAATTGCTCTTCAGAATTCTAGATGTGGACTGTCAAGGGACATAAATAAGACACGTCTCTGACAAAATAATGTAATGTTTTAAAGAATTGATTTGGTTATGTGAATGACTATGAAAAGTTCCGAATGGCAGGCCTTTATGAACGTCATTGCCTGGACATGCAATGGCCATGCAGTGTGCCGCAAAATAAATAAATAAATAAAATAAATAAATTAATAAATTAATAAATGAATAACAATGCGTAATAATAATAATAATAATAATAATAACAATTAATAAAAAAATAACAGAAGACAACTTTCAAGAAGCATTACGCTGAAAGGTCAGAATTAAATCTACACAGTCTACACAGTTTATTTCGACTTATGAAACATTTGTAGCCCCTGCATTAAATCTGACCCACAAGTTTGTTGAGGAAAAAGAAAATATTATTATTATTATTATTAGTTGTATTATTACTATTATTATTAACGGTACACTTTATGATAGGAGTCTTACCTGGCTATTTAAATACTTATTGTGTGCACGTTGTTACATTGTACTTTCATTTACCTGCATGTAATTACATATTGCTATACTACTAATACGAATATATACATGTGTGTGTGTGTGTGTGTGTGTACGTGTAGTGTAGTGTTTGTTTATACATAGGTAGACAGAGAAGGATTGCTTTCTTGGTAAATTGCTTGTTTTCCTGACTTGTTGAATGCTGTTATTTTACTGTGTCTTATAACCTTTTTCTGTGAATCAGCGATGAAAAATTTGTCGGCCCATTTGCTTGGGAATCGCATTCTTTAATGGAGAGACACACACACACACACAGACAGAGAGAGAGAGAGAGAGAATTAATAGACGTGATAATTTCACACTAAAGAAGAACACTATTTCATGGGGCTCTATCTGTTCCATCAGAGCGCAGCTGTGCTGTTATGATGAAGTTTGATGATGATGGTCTGAATCTTCCTCCAGGCGACTCATAGCTGCAGGCAGTGCCAGTGCCCGACCCTGATAAACGACTTAAACACACACACGGGCTGGCCAGATCACTTTTGTTGCTCTCTTCATTTTCTTTCTTTTTTTTTTTTTCCTTCAGCTTTGCTCTTTGCACCTTTACCGGATATATTTATTTAAACATCACAGATGGTACAACACAAATGCGAATTTGTTTAAATCAGCGTTTATTTGGTAAAATGTATTTATTTTTATTAAATTTTTTAACAAACGTTAGATGACAAAATAACTCTTAGATTTCTGTTCAGCATGCTGGATTTCAGTATATTATTTATAAAGTGTGTGTAGCTAAATGCCTCTTTTTGTATTCCAATTTTATTCCAATAAGATAGCGAGAATGTGGTTTACATTATTCGGTGCTATTTATTTGTTTGTTTGTTTAATGGTTATTTTTATGTTAAAACTGATACGAACAACCAGACAAACTAGCAGAAAGAAAACATCCGGCACATTTACCCAATTATCTTATTAGTCAAATGCAACATTTGCAACTCATTATTAAGGGGAAATAAAAACAGCAATAGTTACAACTCATTGTTTCTTTTCCACAAGTAAGTTGTGCATGAAGAAATGTATTTAAAGAGCACATTTTGCTGAGCAGGTTATCTCATATTATAGATTAAACCATTAAAACCACCAATTTGTATCATAACAGGCTTTTAACATGTGTTTACATGCGTTTATTTGTCACATCATTTTAAAAAACAAGTTTGAACTGGAGCGCCGTGATGTTGGTTGACATTTATAAAGAGTGTTTAGATTATTTTTTTAATTTTTTTTAAATTTATTTACTTGTTGTGCTTCGGTTTTAAGAATACTATGCGCTTGTATTAAAAATAAAATAAAATCTCGTAGTACGAGTAATCTCGTTTGAGCGCGTTTAGACCGGTAGACCGCCGTCCCGTTTCACGGCCATTTGCCTTTTAAAACATGCGTTCACATTACAGTGTGTTGTGAAGTCAGTTGTTCTAAGATGCCTGACTCATTGGTGTAAGTCTGATTGTATAAGAATGCAAAAGCAGCTGTGAATAATTAAATTAGAGGACATGATCAAAAAGTAAACCTTCTCAGAATATGCTGAAACAAAGAGTCTGTTGTATTAAACATCTAATTACTTTTTGCAATGTTGTGCGTTTAGAGAAGACGCCTGTCCAAAACGCTTCCAAGACAGACATCTGAAAAACTCGGTAAGTATGTCAACACAATGCGTAAGTATATTGCCCGCTGTTTAGCATTGTTAAATGGATTGAAAGCATTATGTCCCCCAAATTTTTGGATGTATTTTTGCAAGAAAAAAAACTTTTAAATAAGTTTAAAAGAAATTAGAGAGTTTACAGCACCTTACAGCACGTAATGTCATTATCTTTTCTTTATTTCTTTAATTTTTCTTGAAAATCTTTCAGCTTCTGAAAAGGTTTATATATGAGTGTGTTTTATATATATACATGAATGACACAGATGTGAGGTCACAATGGGTAACAGTTTTATCCCTTGGTTAGGGATGATTCCTGAGAGGGACCTCCTCAGGTAACTAATTATGGGAACAATGCATCAAAAATACAGCAATATGGCAATAACACAGAACATTAGGGGATATTTTGCCCAATTATTGGAAAATTTGACATTGAGCGATTTGAAATACATTTTATGTGTCAGCTTGTTTCCCCTTGTTTCTTGCTATTTTGCCAGAAATATTTTAGGGCATGAACAGAAGACACTCATAAGAAATGATTCTGAGTCAGTGAATGTGTTTCCCAACAGTTTCCTAACCCACATCTCATCTATTGAATCATCTCAGCTGCATGAGACACTGAACCTGTTCAGCATATCATTACTAAAAGAAATGCAAACATCTCGGGAGAGTTTAAGGAAGTATATGCTGTCACCCAATTCTTACTGTCAATGCAGGCATGTTATAGGGTTTGGTTTATTTGGATTAATTTTATTATCAGATTGATTTATGTATTGTTACTGAGCCACAGTTTCTTTAGAAAGATGGCAGGGGAATGCCTGGCAACTTGCAGGCCATGACTGAACATACAGTATGTCACATGTTAACGTTGTGATTTGTAATTTTATCAGCTTTATGATCTTAATTGTGTATAGAAACATCCATATAAGGTAAAAAAGAAAGAAAGAAAGAAGTCAAAATAGCTTCTAAGACAGTTACACTATCACTTCCTTCACTGATATTTGTTATCAAATGCACAATAAATATCTCATCCTTGACTGAGTTTAACACAAGTTTTATTAAAGTAGTCCATTACTCGTAGAGCCATGAGGCCCGAGAGCAGCAAGAGAGAGAGAGAGAGACAAAAGAGAGCAACAGCGAAGGGTAGAGAGCTGCGAAAAGCTTATTGATAATTAAGTGTTGGTTGGTTACTGTGTGAGGTGTCGCTGTACTTTGCTTACCAATCCAGTGACTGTTGGTCTTCTGTTTGTGTCAACATCACACGCTGTCTAATAGGTTTCAATTAGAGCAACGGGAGCTGGGGGTAATTATGACTTAACACATTTGATTGAGTGGATCAGATCAGCAGCGATTGGGATCAAGGGGAGAGGGACTCATTTATTAGTCTTTATTTGTGTCCTTGTTTCACAGTGTTAAAGATGGTGGCTAAATATCATCTGTGTGGAACTCTCCGTGCTTCTTGTGTCAGATCACGCCAGGCGCATTTGCGTGCCACATTCAAACCATGTGCTTTGCATGTCCATAACTGCACGCACCTGCCCCTGTGGACTATCAATAGCGTAATTGGATATAGGCAAGAAAATAAACATAGGCCAACATAACAATACTGTTTGCAGTTAAAAATGACTTATGTCACAGATTATGAGCTTTATCAAGAAAAGTAGGTTTGACCCTGAAAGCGTCTAACCATTCCAATAGAAGCCAGAACTTCGGCTGATTACAGATGATTGTGGAAAATTCTTCTGGCTGTTGAAAGATACTGTTGCTTCCCTAGAGACATCATCATGGCTGTTTCCCTCTCCAAGTATTCTCTAAGGTTAAAGTCATCCTTCAGTAACAAATTTTAACTTACAGCCCAGAGTCACAAAATCAAGGAACCATCACTGAAGAGTAAATATTTACAGTGGTAGACTTGAAAGAGTGGGAGGGAAAAGAGAAAATGTAAAGATTGAAAAAGTACTGCAAAAAGAATGACAGAAAAGCAAGTGATTTATACCAGGCAAATTGATCGCGATCATTCTGCCAAATAAGTGCCTTCCTCCCACTGTTGAACAGATCCGCACAATAAAAGTAAGTTGGGAATGAAGCTTTTGACAGGCTGCTAATGAATCGCTGTAGGCCCATCTGCCTCAATGCAAACAGAAATGTGGTTGGATCTCGTGAACTGTTACCACTGTCACTGTAAACAATAATTGTCAAACATATTTACTCGCAATCATTTTAGCAGATGTCACGCTTTTTGTTTCCGCCCGGCTTTTGTATCTCTCCTTTGCAGACATGCCACTTGCCCTGAACGCACTTTTTGCTTGAATATTGAGCAGGTATTTAAAGAGGTGCTTCGGGGCACAAGGTTGTGAGGGGGAGAGAGGTTAAGAATGGATGTAAAGCGAGAGAGAAGGAGATTATCTGGCCCCTCATCAGGAGAGCGGCCCACTCCCTACCCATGATGCCCTGAGGCCTAGGGGGGCAGCCCTGCCTCACAGTCATGCACCTCTTTATCACCCTAATCTGTTAATTGTGGAAGCTCAATTGGCACATGGTGGCTTTTTATTACAGCCTACCCACATTAACCAGACAGAGACTGCGGCAGAGTCTGCACAGCCCTTGCGTCCTGTCGTCCTCCACCCCTCCCTCTCATTCGCTCTCTTCAGTGTCAGCTTTAAATGGGCTTGGCCCAAAAGGTGAGTCTTTTTTTTTGAGACTGTGCGCAACAGATCCCATCTCTAGGTTTTTTTTTTTTTTTTACTCTTTTCCTTTCTCTCCTGCTCGCTATCGTTTGTGACTTGAAACAGAAAAAAAAAGAGAGCATGCTGCTGATTTTTGTGTTAACCACATGGAGAGGGCTGTCTGTTTCAAATTGCTTTTTTACAAGGACCGTGTGACTTCATTTCCTCAGATCTGATGGTCAGCATCTTTCAAATCATATGCATTCGTTTTGATAAAAGTGATTTGAAAATATCTTGGGCTGCACACTGGCAATGTTACAGAATGTAAATCATGTTATTCTACATTGTAAAAAAAATAAATGCAAATAATATATAGGCTACTTATACAGTATGCTATTTCAAGCAATATCATGTGCTTGGCATTAAAATATAACCAGTCAAATTTAAGTAGCCCCAGAGCAGTATAAGACCCATTCAGTGTTGGTTATTCAAATCAGAGCAATATTTGAATTCACACTTTTGTGAGAAACAATGTTTTCTCATATGATATAATGAAAAAAAAAAAAAAGACTGAATTAAGCAAGCTTGCATAACTTTCATAGTTATATAGACACAAGCACATATACACTTAAAAAAACAAATTACCAGTACTGTACGATTAAAGTAAAACCTCCTATTCCCCATTATGCTTTTTCTACAATACAGTCTTTTACCGTTAAATTCACGGTCATTTTTTACAGTGTACTGACAACAAGATACATTTGTCGCTTGCTAAATTATGTTTTATATAAAGTTAATTATGACTATAACTTAACCCTTTTTTTCTCTAAAATAAAACTTTTAAAAAAAATATTGAGCTTATTTATCATTTTTACCTCTAAGTTAAAGGTTAAATGTGGTTCTGTCAGATTAAGCTTACTTGTGTAGTAAATCCGCTGTCTTTGAAACACACTAGTGATCTTAATCAAAAACTGTTGAGTTGAACTGAAAGTCCAGGCCGCTAAAAATGTGGTACTGCAAGTTGGTGACAGCACAATAGAGTGAGAGATTTATGACAAGCTATTAACGGTTGCTAACTCTGTCACTGCAAACAGGTGTTTAACTAATCTACTTGAAACCTCCATAAGAACACTTTCTTTGCACTTCAGTGTTAACAGCACATGTACACGGGCATACTCAAAAGAAACACACCCATACAGCATGCAAGATTTTCAACTGACCCATTGTGCCCACCTTCACATAATAGTACAGTTATAGTAATACCGTAGTGAATAATTAATTTGATATAAATGCAATAATTAATACCATGTCCAAAAAAAAAAAAAGTGTTACTTTAGTGCAAACTATGTTTATCTGATGTTGTGTCAGAATTGCATTAGAATGAGAAATTAGATTTGGGGAATATTGAATGTGGCCATTTTATTTCATGAAAATTTGCAAGACTGTTGGAGAATAACTAATTAAATATAGCAACAAAACTAATGTAACCGTATTTTAAGATGTGCAACAGTAATTCAGCTGTTTTCACAATATTGCAAGCTACTTTGCAGAGACGTAGCATGACAAAAAGCTACATAACTGTTTTTATTGTCAAACTGCTTGCGCGCAAAGCTTTACTTGCACACTAATCTTTTTTTTATGTTTTCAACTTAACTGCAATTTTCAGCTTACTTTCAACGTATTTTAGTAGCTGTTATGTTTATTTATTAAAAAAAAAATCTTGGCTGCAAAACGTTTTGTGTTTTGTGCCAGATAAAATATACCTAAATTATATAATCGGATAGTTATAAATTAGAAAATATATTTTCCCCTTATCTAGCTTCATTATAGTTTTCTCTCACAATGAAATGCTAATAAGAAGTTAACTAATATTCTACAGGTGTATGCAGAGAACATGTACTTCCCACAGATCAGAAAAGACAGCTTCAACACACAGACACTGTGTTTTATATTCTTGTGTTAAAAAGACTTAATGAATGTTTGATTGGTTTATTTGTCCCATTAGGTCAGATATCTGGATTTGTCTCACCCTTTAGATAGCTTAAATTTGGACTCCTCATTCATCTAAATGCAGTTCATTTTATCATATCAGTGCAGCTACAGTAAGCCAACCCAAATAGGGTTTTACAAGTTAAAAGAAGTCTGTACCCCAGGCAACATTTTATTACAACTACTGTTTACCTCTGACAATACATCGTAAGTGTTTTATTATTAAGTTTGGACAAATCATTTGCCTGGGGTTGAAGGTGCTATGCCATTGAAATGTAATCCCACAGCTGATCTCATTACTGCCAAGACAAACAAGAAGAAATCAATTTCAATGGAAAAGGAGAATAGGAGGGAAAGGAAAGTAAAAAAAAAAAAAAGGTGAAAGAAATGAGATCAGAAAAGAATAAGAAAAATGTCGATACAGCGTGAGTTTGGTTGACACCAGTTTTCTTGACATTAATTTTCGCTTTATGCTTGTGTCTTAAAGTACAGAACACGAATTAAAGACTCATATTTATTATAAACATACATTGTTTCAGTGTTTTTACTTTTTCTACATGCCTGGCATATTTATTTTAATGGATGAAGATTGTAAAAATTAAGTAAAACCTGTTAAAGACATCTTACCACCTGCAGTAATGATATTATAAAATACATTATTAAAATATTTTAAGGTAGTAAAATATGTTGCAAAATACATAAAATAAAATTATTTTTTATGGGAAATGTTTTTTTTAAGTAAAAAGTATGAATTATTTATTTATACATCTTTATGTTTGTAATTGGTAGTCTATTTTTTTTATTTTTTGAAGTTTAAGTCATGTATATGTGTGTTTGTAAGACATTTTGTCGAAGGTGAGTGTTTGGGGAACAGCAGAGGATATGAATGACAGTGATTCACTGACTCCTGCCCTAACACTGCCTCTCTCTGACCTTTAACAGCACAGGGCCATCACACACAGACACACGTACACATGCTCATGGGGCAGTGGAGGGCTACAGTGCTCATTCACCAATTAAACGTAGGGCAGAAATTAGCCTGAAGATGAAATGGCACAAAGCCACTACACACACACAAACCCACAACAATACAAAGGGAGGGCAAGGTGTGATGCATATGAAAAAGGAGAGCAAGAGGAAGATGGAGAGAAAGCTGCAAATAACGTCCAGCTAACAGGGTTAATGCCTGATGAATGATGTCATGGAAAAGTTGGCTGTGCTGCTGAGGTGTGTTGCAGTGGTCTGATCTGTGCTGTATTTTGCTACAATAGGATGGCCGGAGTGCTGGACTGGCATGGCCTGGGCTGGACCAAACCCAGTTATGCTACACTGAACTGCTCAGGTGTGGATGATTATATCTTTATAATATATTTTAATTATCTTTTCCACTTTTCACATTTTTCTGAAATGTCTACTAAACATGCAACCAAATTAATGTCTGATTATGGCGAACTTTACTAAATGAGACTCAATATGCACAAACTATGCATGAATGAACAGTCAGCTATATGTGTGTGAGTGTGTTATAAACCAAACAAAACGGTATACGATTGCTATCTGTACACATAATGTGCACTGGAATATTTACAGCTATCTGAAATAGAAATATACCCAGCATTTTAGGAAATGGGTCAGATCTACACCTCTGAATGAGCTAGCAAAATAATTCTGAGTAAATTCTTTACAAATTGCACATATAATACTATAACTGTGCAAATGTACTTATTATATGTGCCTATCCTTTAAAAAAAGATTAAATTATATTTACTGGATTTGTGTAGTAACAATGTGTCTGCTCTTAGCCACAAACAAACTTGAGCTTCCTTTGAAGCTGTATTTACCTTGACCTCAGATCCGTGTTTTTTCACTGTGAGAGTTGCTGAGACCAGCTTGTGCTCAAATATGCAAATAGAAGTTGATTAACCAGATCTGCAACAATTCAATAGCAGCTTGAATATAGGTGTTTGTGAGACAGACAGAGACAAAGAGAGAGAATGGATCATGGCAATTGTGGGAAAGTGTGATACAAAGTATCTGACAGTTTGGTCTTAAAGGAATAACTCACACATCTGTCGAGCAAGACAGTATTTAGCTGTGAAGAAGGACAAGCAACGGAATAAAAATGCATTCTATTTCAGTAATATTCAGTAGTAGTATCTCTTATCTCTTAAAATCAATATTCACTGTGTGCTTTCTATGATGAGAACAATAACATTTTCTCATGACTACAAAAGGTATAGTCAGAAATGCAGTAATATACTGAATTCCAAGTATACTCTTTAAAATAATATTGCATTTTAATCACTGCTTCTCAAACAGTAATATAAACAAAATGTGAAAAACGTGTGTATGTTTGTGTATGTGTTAAAAAATCTTCGAGCCCACCATTACCATCAGCTTCACAATGAGAAATCTGCCAGTCAGGAATGTTTTTGATGTGAGGCAGCTAAACAGAAGGAATAACATGCATGTAAAGCATTAACATTTGTATTTTGCTGTATGCCCTGTTGTCTACGGTTGTGTATTTTAGAGTACATCCAAAGATATGAGATGACAAGACAAAGAGAGGGAGAATCGCCCCTGGGGCACTTGTGCTTAAAGTCGTGTAATTTCCTTTCATGGCAGGCAGCACTAAATAAGTAACTTATAAGCTTTTATTGATGCATGAGTGTGGCATCTGTTCCTGGGCTGAATATCTGGCTGCATTTAACCCAAACCTTACACTTCAGTCAAGCGTCAAACTTTTTAAAAGATGACCATTTGCTCCCTCTTCCCCCCTTTTCTTGCTTGTTACAGTGCACACAACAAAAATCCTTGAAACACCATCATTAGGCTCTGATTAAGTTATAATCGTTATTATTATCCCTAGCAAACAAACAGTAAAATAATACAGCAAACATTAAAAAACTATATGAAAAGAACAGAAAATGGTGGTGCCATTTTTTCTGAGAAGTAGAGCATATATATATAAATATATATATATATATATATTTTAATTGACATAATGCAACAAACCAGATTGGAACTGCGCACATCTGATAACAAACATATAGTTTGTACATATTACAAGCAAGTTTGATTAATTTCTGGAAAATTTAAACATATAAACTTTTCATTTTGTTGTGGAGAACAGTGAAGGACTTTATATCTAGCCCTCGGGTAGAGTCTTTGTGTTGAGTCTCATTTGATATTACCAAAGGTTTTTTTTTATTGAGTGCTTGACATGATAGATCAATCATAAAGTGTTCACAAAGGCCTGGACTGCATCACACAGTAAATGTCATTTGCCATTAACAATGCGCTAGTGAGGTACATAAACCATTAATATACCCTTTACAACTCGGGCTAACTGGACACATCTCCTGTCTTGCCCGTCTTTAATGTTATGCAACTGCTCTACCTGAATTTGATTGAAACTACGCAGGCATTACAAATGTTGACTCTTTAATTTGGAATTAAAGAACTGGGAAAAGAAAGAAAACGAAGAACACAAAAACTCATTGTGTCTTTGCTAAATGCTATCTTGAGTCTGGGTAAACAACTTCCAAACATTATAGTCTTTAAAATGTGAGCAAATAAAACGATTTTCAGATAGAGACCCTCTGGGTGATGGAAGAAATGTATGATATTGACAGATGAGTCACTCATTTAAAACACTATTGTGGAAAACAGTAACTGACAGGCAATCTGTCAACCCCAGGAGTGAGACACCCAGCAAGATCCATGGAGCCGGTCTGGGTCGGCACTGCCGCCCAGCTGTAGATCATCATGGGGAGTTCATTGGGCAAAGATGTGACTAAAGCTACACAATGGGCCACAGTCTGCAGGATGCAGCTAAGCAGCTGGGCGTCTCCATCCTGAGTAGGGGCCTGAGAGTCCCCCTCAGACAAGCTTTTATGCATTGTCTGTCCCTTGCACTAGGGTAAGAGCAAGTAGGGATCCTATCATTGGTGACTTACAGTATGTGGCCAGTTGACAGTAATAGATGAATAGATGAGATAGAGGAAAAAGAGATGCAAACATCAGTGATGCTTACAGAGAAATTAGAGAAGCACAGGCTGCACATTACAAGCCTGAAGCAGTTTGTCTGTGTTTATTTGGAAGGGAGGGAGAAAGTAAACAGGATATGTGCTGTATGAATGGAATAAAGTGTTTGGAAAGCTCATTCAGTTAGATGTTACCAGCAAGCTTTGGTTATTGCATGAATTGGCTCTTAATTTGCAGCAGGTTCATTGGCATGTCCTCAGTCATGACATTTTGGGCATATTAAAGGCTTAAATGAGATTGTTGTTGTCTCAGATTTTGGGTTAGATATAGTGGGAGGACTAGGTCAACCTCTTCCTGGGCTCCTTTTGTGGAGAATACTCAAGACTGAAGAGATGAAAATCTTCAGCTATGCCAGAACATAATTTCTTCCTGTGTCTCAGTCAAGCGTGTCCAGGCACATGTTTGTCATTGAGATCCCACAAACACCTGCTGCTATTGGTCCCACCTCCAGACCATCATTATTCCCATCAAAACTCCACCCATATACACATTGTAATTAGGGAGGAGTCGTCTGCGTTATCATGACACTGCTTTCACCTGAGCCTTGAACTTTTTGAGCTCTGCCCTTGGTAGGGGAGTGTCTCTAGCTGGCACAACATGACGAAGAGATAGCTGAGTCTGGTGGTGGAGAGTTCACCCCGAGTTCAGCACGTCTTTAAAAGAGATCTTATGTTCACATTATGATGGCACATTAACCTTTTCTTTATAAGCACATAACAGAGAGATGGATTTGATTCAGACCTATATAGAGAGTAATGTGCTATGATGGATATCTGATACTTTGGGTACAAATAGATCAGAGCTGGTTCTTACCACTTGCTGTCTTATCACTTGACCGGAGTAAGTGAGCAGATTAGTTCCTCATTCATCATGGCCTTGTCACTCCCTGACCCCAGTACAATTACAAGTCAGATGTCAATGTGTGGATTTTAAAGTAATGGTTTCCGCACAAATTTTAGGCCAAAAACTAAAAATGGCATTTTGAGATGAAAAGTTTCAAAATAAATTCTGAATCCATACACAATCTTAAACCAATCATTAACAATGATTTGTACTTCAGATCAGAGGTTAATGATAGGCTGATTCAAAGAGAATTCAAGTCTCTAAATCCAGCCCTACCTGTTCTTATTACTGAAATCTGATTGGTTGAAAGAAATGTTGTACCAGGACCAACAAGGATGTTGATCCAGAAACATGTCCTGCTTTGTCAATTACGGTCACAACAGCTTTACAGTTGGATTCGCCTTTTAACCCTAGCTTCACGACTGCCCTGTGATAAACAATGTTAATGCAAGGTGGGATTAGGATTTCTAGTCCCCATAAATTTAATTTGTCATTCTGCAATGCGAACTGCTCATTGTCAGTACTTCTCTTACTTACTGTGCTTTCATCTTATGCTTTCTGTAGTATGATAGTGAGAACAGCTACTCAGATATGCCCAAGATGGAGTCTCCTAACTCTAACTGGGTTGAGACAGTAATGAGAGCACTCAATCAGGTCAGTATCTACTTAAATACCACACACTGTGCTAAATGAGACCACCTGATGGTGCTGCCTCTTCACAGTCCTCTTGTGTGGACAGAAGGTGACATATGCAATGAGTTAACCCCTGTTACAGGCCCTACCTTAACCCTTCCCATCAGCCATGGTCTTCTTCTGTCAGGCTAACTCTGACATGCCACTTTGAGGACACAATGAGTTAGTAGTGGTGACTAATTTCCTGGATCTGGACTCTTGAGGGACCCGGGTAGACCCTGCTCCCTAAAAGACTCCTTCTTACGGCCCTACACCATGGGAGGTCATCCACGGAAACTTCTACCAACACAGTACTAATGTTGTGCTGAGACAAAGAGGTACTTGTGGCTCTTTATGAGGGGACTAAGGCATCCACATGTTTCTTTCCCACATTTTTCATTGCAGCAGTTGCGAGGAATCACAACAACAATGGCCAAAACAGAGAAATAGCACAGTCATTGATGGTGGTCCCAAAGATACCAAGAGTTCATTGTTACACATAGACAAATGTGTTTATGGTTGGAACTTTAAATAGTTTTAGATAAGATAGTTTCATAATTAGTAAGATATCTTGTGCCATAGATAGATAGATGTTTAGTGTGTAATGTAGAAGAATTGTAAGAGGCGGAAACTATAATTCCTGTTTATTTCTGTAAAGCTTCTTCAAATAAATCTGATTGTTTAAAGCACTATAGATTTGACTTAAGTAATGCAAAAACTACTACTGCTAATAATAAATAAAAAATATTGGAAAATCAACTATTTTGTGTGGGTTCTATATATGACTGTCTTTAGATTTATATTTTGAATATCTTTCAATAGTACTTTCAGTGTCTATATTGTTTTCTCAAAAATTAATTTTTCTCTCTTCCTCACTTTCTGTTTACTCGGTTATACTGGCATGATATCATTCTGACACTCAGCTACATAAACACTAATCAGAATACAACATGTATACATGCTAATCAGAATACAAATGGCCTCAAGTTATGCACTTGCTCCGAAAGACAGAGGCGATGTGAGACAAGTATTTATTTCTTTAAATATTGGATTATGCATTGTGTCATGTAAATATACTAACTGTGAGTCTGTGGTGCTATCAAAACAATGCTCTGTTTGTTTGAGCTGTACAACATGTCAAGTTCTAGCTCTGGACCAGTGTTGTTTGGAGAGGGACTGGAGGAGTTTTTGGGTAACTTCTTTGAAATAGTCATTATGTTTATGGCACTGTTAGTGGAACAGAAATTTACACACTTCACTTTGTGTTGCTCCAGTTCTTTAACTATGGATAATTGGATTATGTTTCTAACATATTTTTACCACATAGTTCAAACAGAAGCATTTCACTGACAGTCTTTATCAGTATTTCTTTATCTATCTATCCATCTATCTAAAAAAATAAAAAATAAAAACAAAATAAAAATGCATTCTTTTGGCTATTATTAACATTGCAACTACATGTTAACTAACTCTCATTGGAGTAGAGTATTAGTGCACTGTTAATTTTACGGTTAGCCATAATAAGTTGACATGTACTTGCCGGTAGTCAGTATAGTCGGTAGAATGTCTGTTAGGGGGCTAAAAAAAAAACAAACAAAAAAAAACAGATACAAGCACTGTTGTATTGTTAGGGTTATATATGTTCTATGTAATGGTAAGATAAAAAGATCCAGGAGATTCTGGACCTAAAACAGCAGCAAATGGTCATACAGAATTTTGGGTGTTTGTGTGAATGTGACTGTGAAATTCCCCTGTTCCTTGAGGGGCTCCATCACTGATGTCCCCAGCACACACACACTCCTCTCATTGTATTCCTTTATCATGCATGTTTTGACGGCCGGGTGATGGTCATTGACCGCTCAGCCACTGGAGGAGCTGCTTATAATTAAAAGTTCTCAACCCCTGCAGCCCTCAAGGGCTGGCTGGTCGGCAAGGAGCATTACCTCAAACAGCATTCTGTCATCTGTCCTTTAGAATTTTTATAATTAATATGACTGGTTTACTCTTTCCACTATTGTTATTTTTTGAAGTATTCTGCACAAAATCTCACTGAACACAGCTAGTATATAAACACTTTTGCAAATTAACAGTTTTTATTAAGTAATTAAAACAAACTAGAACACACATGCACAGTGTCTAAGAAATACACTTCAAATACAATGGTCCTGAAACAAACAAAAAAAACCCCCATGGTTTACATCTCTGCTCGTAAGCATCATGCTGTATAAAGAAATTCTTCCGGCATTACGTGACAGATTTTACAGCAGAAAGCAGATGCTCTAGGGACAGGTATGAAGCAAAGTGCTGGAGCATAGCAATCTACATTTAAATTACACACACTGTGAGTGTTTGAGTGTGTGTGTTTGTGTGTGTCATCTACATATTTATCTGCAGTTTGGCATTCATCCAGCCTACAATGCATCCACTTCTCTTTCCTTATGAGAAAAGTATTGTAGTAGTACCATGGTGCAGGGATACTATCAGCTGACATTCATGTGGGTCATCTTAGGAAACTCCCATGATTTACCAGTGACAAAATTAACACAATCATGAATTTATTCACATTATTTGATAGATTTGGCACTGGTTAATGTGTGGTGCATATTGAAAATAAATATTTATGAATTATTTTAAATTTTTTAAATTTTTTCATTAAAACATCTGCTTATTTTTTGTTTATATTTTTTCACTTTTAATTTTTATGTAGAGCGATATTGCATGGCTATGAGTGTGACATTGCGTTTATACAACAGTTCAATGACACAAATGTGTAAATTATTAAGAAACAACCACAGAGTGTCTTAAAAAAAACTAAATAAATAAATTTGTGTGCGAAACTACTTCCTTCCGCCACGCATTCAAATTTCAAGCTGACAGTTTAAATGAGCCCAAGCCTCTGTTACTAATTCGAAAAGGTCATTTTAAAAATAGCAACAAAGGAACGTTCAGTTGCTTCATTGAAAGCTTATCCCAAAGCCACTGGAAGGCAAGCCTGCAACCTTTAGCTAAAAAAAAAAAAAAAGCGTAACGGCTAATACTAACGCTTCCGCTTTGGTGGTACGCAGGGAAGGAGACCAGAGGTCGTTTTGTTTTTCAAGAGAAGTCACAGACTTTTTGAAACAGGTGTGATTCAGCTTAAGGCACTTCTCATTCATTCCTATGGCGTGAGTGTCACACAACACCAACTGAAATTCAGTGACGTCAAGGCTATAATGTGATTGGTTATCAAGGCACACATGATCCAAGTTGACCGTTACGCTTTCTCCAATAGTAATTAATACAGACCCTCTCATCTCCCAATAGTAAGACAAGTGCTTTGATCATTAAAGTTATGTAAAATCTAAAGTTATGAAACTTTGCCTTTAGCCAAAACTATTTGCTCTGGTACAAATAATAGATTAATGAGAATAAGGTATTGCCCCTAGATATACCCAAGACGAATTATATATCATGTTTAACCTCTATAGAGACATAAGAGCCAGTGGTTAATTTCAGAAGAACTGGCCGAGGTAAGGATCTCGACATGTTCATGAGCGCTGAATGGCCGCTGACCCCTGCAGCTCACATCTCCAAAAATGTTGAAGCTAATTTTCAAATAGGCGCTATCTTTATTAACAAACCACATATTTGAAATCTAAACAACTGAATTATTGCCTGGAATTCGGGTTTGGGTTTTGTCCTTCGCCATGACACTCGCTGTAAGAAATGCTGCTGTCTACACAAACTTTTCTATTTAAAAATCCTTTTCATCTCTGCATACAGATCAAAAACATGGTTTTGAGAAAAGACTAACTGAATAAAAAGACCATTTGCAAGAGTAGATCATATTTGCCCTTGCAAATATTCTCTCCGGTTACACCTTCACAGAGCTGCAGCCTGCTGGATATGTATGGAATATGATATTAAGGTGAATCGTTTGACTGTGTATATGAGATGAGGTGAGGTCATGCATGGATGGTGATCTGTTTAGATCATTGTGCAGGTAATCTGATAACAGGAGAAACATCCATATCTGTCCAGCATCACACAGACAGAGAAAGATTAAGTAGTTCAGTAGCACTATCGGTCATACGTGGTCTTAAGAGGTAAAAAAGTCACACTGACTGCATCTGTTTTTGCTTGTTTATATAGCATACTATTTATGTACACCTGCTTTAGGTAAAAACATTTGTGCATGAGTATATGAAAATTGATACAGTAACTGTATAGCATATGTAAATGGTGTGTTTGTAAAACTCCAGGGCTGTGTTAAATCATCAATCATGATTTTCAAAAAAAAAAAAAAATATATATATATACAGTATATATTGCAAGAAAAAATATGCATGCTTGATGTTTTATTTAAAATATCATGGAATTTCTCAAAGGTGATTGTTATTAGATTACTATAATATATTATTTGTCTTCCATATTTAGTGTACTTAACTTTAAATTGAGAAATCTGGGTATTTAACTGAGCCCCAATGAGTTTGATCATGGATCTTTGTTGCAGGAACTATAGACAAAATTAAACAGCTAGGAAGAAGAAAAGAAAGAAAGAATAAAGTTATGGGTAAAGATTGAAATAACAAAGAATGGATAAAAGTGGATTAGCATTACTGGATGTAGAACTTTATAAAACAGCATCTAAGCTTGCTAGGCACTGGTGTGAAAATGATTTGGCTTTAGACTGATAGAACTAGACTAATAGAACTAATACTAATTAAGTTATGTTTGACCCTTTTTGACCTGTAAGTCTTTCACAATGGCTAAAGGCACAATATGGCCATTACATTTTTGCTTTATTCTAGGGAGGTCTGGATTGGAAGGTTGCCCAAAAAAATTGTCAGATTTCTCATATGTATTAACGCTACTCTTCAGTATAGAATAAGGTATGGTCATCCTGATTTGGTAAACTTTGGTGGAATGCATACTCTAACGACTTATTTAACATGTGATGGGCTTTTATCTTATAATAAATTAGTAGAAAAAAATTGGGATCATTTTTGGAAGCATTGACAGATTATGGATTGTTTGGGGACAACGTTTCATACTGGGCAGGAAAAGCACAAATGCTTTTTTATAATGCACTACAGCTATTCGCTACAATTCAGTAAACATTAAAAACTGTTACTAACGTCAACTACTCTTATGGTTAACTGAAACAATCCTAGTTAAGACTAGTGGATATAATTTATCATAACATAAGAACATCGTAATCTCATAAAGTCTGATCATTTAAAGACTTTTTAAATCAGATAACAAAAATTCTAAATCTGTCAATCTGTCAATTTTAAAAATACATAGAAAATTTGTAATTTTGCTTTATAACCAAAATACAAAATAACCTAGTTATTAATAACGGCATTTATGGATTGTTTGGGGACAGCGTTTCATACTGGGCAGGAAAAGCACAAATGCTTTTTTATAATGCACTACAGCTATTCGCTACAATTCAGTAAACATTAAAAACTGTTACTAACGTCAACTACTCTTATGGTTAACTGAAACAATCCTAGTTAAGACTAGTGGATATAATTTATCATAACATAAGAACATCGTAATCTCATAAAGTCTGATCATTTAAAGACTTTTTAAATCAGATAACAAAAATTCTAAATCTGTCAATCTGTCAATTTTAAAAATGCATAGAAAATTTGTAATTTTGCTTTATAACCAAAATGCATTTGTAATGCACTAGTTATTAATAACGGCATTCATTAAAAATGGTTACCACCGTCAATTACACTTACAGTTAACTGAAACAAGATGAGACTAGTGGATAACATTTTTCACAGCATAAGATCAAATGAATCTAAAAAAAAAAAAAAAAACATATTTAAAGAAAACATTTTAGATCAGACAAACTTTAAGAAACATTTTGAAATTGTTCTCAATGACAGTCACTTTTGTAAATACTGTAAAATTGTAATTGTGTACAAGTAATACTTTTTCTTACATCCGCCATAGTTGTATTTGACTAGGAATACATTTGGGCCACAAAAGAGGCAACACATAGGAGTAGGAAGTAGGAATGTCAATTTTAAGAGTGTGGTGTTTCAATATTAGACGTCTCAGTCTCAGATGGAAAGTGAAGAAAGTGAAGACAAAACCCAGCTGTGGTGGACAGGACAAGTTTCACCCAGAGTAGAGCTTGATTAGCTTGTCCACAGCACATGTCAGGCCCTCATCCACAAGAATGGTCACTCTATCATTCCTCGCAATGATGAATGGTCTGATCATGTATGTTGTGCTCTTCGAACTCCAAGTGGTTGGGTCAGTGATGCCATCTCAAAACTGCTGCAGACGGATGCAATACTGGCTCCAGGCTTGAAGTAAAGGGGAAAAACAAATACATTTCAGGAGTTTAGAATGCATTAAGTTATCATTACAAAAATAACAGTCTATGTAAAACATACCAGTACAAAATGAATTTGAAGGAATGAAATTGCAGATTTAACAGAGCAATGATTTTCAGCCAATGGTGGCAAAAGATGTATGAAAATAACCAGTATCTGAAAAACTAACCAGAACAGATTAGAGATACAACAAGTGTAGGATTATGGGCAGCCTAAATATGGTTGTTGCAATACTGCAATACTGACAATACTGGGGGGGGGGGTTACAACAAGTAACTGTTGCACTTTACACTTAATGCCTTAATGCATGTGTTTTGAATGTTAAACAAGTTAATAAGAGTAAAGAGTTTATTTATTTATTTATTTATTTTTACTTAATTAAGACTGTACCATTGGAATTATTTACAGTGGCTTCATAGATTTGCACCAACTAACTTAAAAATATCCACTTGGCGTGTGCAGTCACCTGCATGTGTGTGCCCTTCTTCAGGACAAGTCATATATGAATATATGAATACTGAATAGAAATATATTCATAAGTGAGTATATTTGTAATAACAAATTTTACACAGGAGATGTGTGTAAGTAACGAGTTCACACATGCATACCTGTTTGCAGGGCCGTGCAGAGACCTTTGGAGGGGCAGGTGTTCAAAGTATAAAAGGGGCACATGGAGCACGGCTTTTAATAGGGCTGTGCTCCTTGCTGAGACATGTATCGAAACGGATGCTTCTGTATTGATAGCAGCAAATGCCGTGACGCAGTTTTGAAAAAGAAACACAGAACAGAAAACACCATTTTAAGTTTAAAAGTTAAATAAATATTTCTTTGCACCTCTTAATCACTCTGAAAATAGAAACAGAATTAAATTAGGCCTATTATAATTATTATTGTGTTTACAGGGTAGGCCTATGGTGGTTTTGCTGTTGTAAACACTACTGTTGTTGT
>NW_015661867.1:308929-309174 GCF_001515625.1 Sinocyclocheilus rhinocerous | reverse complement strand
GCTACAAACAGCAATATAAACAACAGCTGCGCATGCTCTCTTCACGCAGTTCTTGTATAATAATAATAATTTAATAATATAAGTATACAAGCACACCGCTCCGCTGAGAACTCCACTTACCGGCAGCCGCGGACGTTATGAAGGCAACCTGGTAGTGCGCTACGTTAAAGGTGTCTGAACGTGAGGGATAATCCCTGATGAGATCGTCAGGTGAAAAGTCATCATCATGTGGATAATTTTATTTA
>NW_015661867.1:304889-308857 GCF_001515625.1 Sinocyclocheilus rhinocerous | reverse complement strand
AAAAAGAAACACAGAACAGAAAAGACCATTTTAAGTTTAAAAGTTAAATAAATATTTCTTTGCACCTCTTAATCACTCTGAAAATATAAATGGAATTAAATTAGGCCTATTATTATTATTGAGTTTACAGGATATGGTGGTTTGTCATCATCATGTGGATAATTTTATTTATGACTAAATTATAATTCATTCATTTTACTAATAGTTAGATTGGGCAGGCCTTCACAAAAAGGGCGTTTAATTACAAAAAAAAAAATTGCCTTGACAAAAGGGCACTTTGGGCATCAAGGGGAAAGGGGCAGGTGCTCAAGCACTCATCGCACCCCCCTCTGCACGTGCCTGCCTGTTTGGTCTTCCATCCCGTCTATAAGAGATGTAACATCATTCCTTTCCATGGCAGCTTTCAACTTCTCAGTCTTTACATCTGTTATTTTCCAAACTCAACATTGAGCTTAAAGAGGGAACATTTTCAGAATATATTCAACACCAACAGTGCTACTAACAATATCAGAACTCTTGCATTGTCTATTGAAATATTTTAAGTAACGAAAGAAAATAAATAATGACTGAACTGCAATGAGACCGGCATATCAAAGAAGCATGGGATTTTCAGCCATTGTGGGAGTCCTCTTTGATATCCAAGACCTACGCCTGATGTACATCTTCTTCATTGCTGGTTTAAAGGGGTCCCGGGGTCGTCACATGTGATTGCCGCAAGCCCGCCGGCCGCTCCTTTCGTCGAATCCGCCGGCCGTGCCGTTCTCAAGCCTGCCGGCCGTTCCTCACTCTAGCCCCGCAGTGTGTGACGCTGTGTGACGCATTTTATGGAGGACTGTTTCCTGAACCTGCAGTTCTGTATAGCCTACAATGGGTCTGTGCTCAAAGGCTGTTATATAAAGTGGGGCAGTTCCAACTTTGCAAGGACAGTTTGGCACTTCTGACTCACAGCCTGTAAGTAAATTTTTTGAGGGGCTGTCATGAGGAGCATCATTTCCTTCCTCCCTGTAGAACAGCTGGCAGTGAGAGGTTTCTGGAGAGGCAAACAGGTCAACCTGAGCGACTCCGAAACGTCTCCAAATCAGCTGGACCTTCTGGGGGATGGAGTCTCCATTCTCCAGGAAGTGCAGCTCATGACAGCTCGTCGGCCGCACAGTTGAGCAGGCCCAGAATGTGAATGGTACGAAGTGACGTGTGACGCTGTGTGACGCATTTTATGGAGGACTGTTTCCTGAACCTGCAGTTCTGTATAGCCTACAATGGGTCTGTGCTCAAAGGCTGTTATATAAAGTGGGGCAGTTCCAACTTTGCAAGGACAGTTTGGCACTTCTGACTCACAGCCTGTAAGTAAATTTTTTGAGGGGCTGTCATGAGGAGCATCATTTCCTTCCTCCCTGACTTTGCACAGTGTCTGTGCGAGAAGGCTCACTGGGGGAAGAGCATATTTGCGTAGGCCCCGAGGCCAGCTGTGTGCCAGTGCATCCGTGCCGAGTAACTCTAGGCAGTTGATGTGCCAGTGCAGTTGGGGGCCCGTCCATACCCCTGACACTGCAAGCCTGTCGTACGTGACCCCCCAGCCGGTGGCAGAGGCATCCGTGTGAACCACAGCATGCCTGGATATCTGCTCTAGGGGCACTCCTGCTTGGACTTGAGTGCCACGTTGCCACGCCCACCTCGGGACTCGGCCATGGAGCCAGTGTTGAAGCAGTCTCGTATGAAACTGCCGCTGCAGCTACCAAATGCCCCAGGAGCCTTTGAAACTGTTTCAGTGGGACCGCCGTCCGGCTCTTGAAGGTATTCAGGCAGTTCAACACCGACTGCGCACGTTGCTGCATGAGACGTGCTGTCTGTTCGACCGAATCCAACTCCATACCGAAAAAAGAGATCCTCTCCATCGAGGAGATTTTGCTCTTTCCCCAGTTGACCCGAAGGCCCAACCGACTGAGGTGCGAGAGCATAAAGTCCCTGTGTTCGCACAACAGTCGTCGAGGTAGTTGAGAATGAGAACGCCCTACTCTCTCAGGGGAACAAGGCCTCCGCAACTTTCGTGAAGACACGGGGCGACAGGGACAGCCCGTAGGGTAGGACCTTGTACTGATATGCTCGTCCTTCGAACGCGAACCGCAGCAATGGTCTGTGGTGCGGAAGGATCGATCAGTTGTGGAGGTAACGAATTACAACTACTCACGCTACTGTAATTAAGTAGTTTTTTCGGGTACTTGTACTTTTTTGAGTATATTTTTAAAGCTGTACTTTTACTTGACTTAAGTACAAATTAAGCAAAATAATCTACTTCGTTACTTTTAAATCATAGTTCGTTACTGAGTACGCCCACAATTTGAATTGATATTCAAACCTTTTGACGGCACTTCAAGATATCCGATCGTAAAGGGACCAATAAAAGCGCTGATATCTGAACCAGGAAAAGCCGCCGCTGCAGCAGGTGAAGAGCTGATCTGACAGTGAGGGAGCTCAGAGTAATTTATGGACTCAAAGTTTGGAGAAACAAACTACATGGTAGTGTTATCATAAATATCAATATTTTGATACCAATACTGAAATATCTGACACGGTTCCATTACTCATTTTCAACAGTATCTACTGTATATAACCTACACCGATACAAGCTGCGTCTCGCTCTTTCCTCTCTGACAGTGAGTTTGACATGCATCCGCCTCCTGTCAATTACAGAGTCTGAATATCCGCGCGTTGCGGGATTGCAGGTATTCCGCATAATTTTAATCATTCCCGTGCAAATGTGGCGCTTTATTGTAACATGAGAACACAGTCATGTAATCGCAGAAAACTGGATGCGAGCTCTCAAATAGGCCTAACTTATACAAATGAACTGCCTGTCCTCTCACTCCAATATTGCTTGTGCACAGACTGTGTGCAATCGCAATCTCTCCGTGCTTTTAAAGTAGAAATTATTTATCTCTGCTCCTGGATTAAACCTTGTCAAAAGTTATCAACCATTTAGAATAGATCCACACCTGACTGATAAAAAATGCTACTAGAAATTTTACTGGCTGTAAGTGAAATGCACCAGAAAGTCTTTCAACAATCAAAGATGGAACTTTAATTTATTTACAATGTAAGTTTATGCTAGAAATGTTTTGGAATTGGATATTTATCTGATTTGTTCATATAAATATCCTAGTCTGCATAACTGCATCACTACATTGTACAGTCATTACAGGTCAAAGCCGTCTGATCTTCCATTTATCTAAATAAATAGGCCTAACATACTGTATATGGATCTTAAATCACTGCTTATAAAAATTCTGTGTTGTCATATTTTGAATACCTCAAACTGAATTGAGGTCATTTGTTTTATAATTTTATTACTGACTGTGTCCTTGTCTTTTTTTTTTTTTTTTGTAATGTTATGAATCCGGTTCATGGACTTCCGTCCAATTGCCACCAGAGGTCGCTCTTCCATTTTAGTGACTCTCTCACTACACAGACTTTCACATGTCACCCTACTCTCTACATTTCCCAGCAGCATTTTCACTAATCACACGTCCACCTGAAACCAATCACACACACTATATAACACCCACTTAGATCCTGTTCAAACTGCTGAGTATTGTTTTAGCGTTTATGCTGTTTAGCGTAGCTACTTTACGGAGCCAATTCCCTGTCCTTGTTTAAGTTTTCTAGTTCTAGTTTCCATAGTCTAGTCAAAGTCTTGCATTGCCTGTTTCCTGATCTTTTGCCTGTGTATCTTGGATTTACCCTTTGCCTTGCTGTTTCGGACTGTGTTTGCACCTCGCCTGGACTATTGCTCATGTTATTGGATTACCCCTCTTGTCAAGCCCTTTGGATTATGTTCGCCGTTGATCGACCTACGCCTGTTTATCGGATTACTCTTGTGTCTTGCCCTCAATATACCTGTTGCCATTGTCTGACCCTCACCTGTTTCTGACCATTCTAATGAATAAAGCTTTGCAAATGGATCCGCACGTCTC
>NW_015661867.1:293889-304737 GCF_001515625.1 Sinocyclocheilus rhinocerous | reverse complement strand
CACATTACTAGTCTTGTGGTGAACAATTGAACCATGCAAGTCAATACACTGGAAAAAAAATTGTCTGCCGTCGCTTCTGCTCTGGAATGGCGTTCTGGCTCTGATGACGTCAGTTTGACGGCTTGGGGAGAATCCTCTTGTTAAGTATGACGTAAGGACTGCTGTTTCTGGGTCCATGCCTTTACTTATTTCACTTGAGAATACTATTTCAGCAGCCATTTATGAGCACTATTTAATTAATATTGCATATTTAAGCTAAGCATTTAAACACTTGCTGTGCACACTACAGTCTCCGTGCTCACAGTGTATCAGACACTAATATTTTAGCTGAATCACTGTCAGGCCATCTGGGATTTCAGTATGGAGATAAAGGTTAGGGTTATAATTGAATCTGCTATGAGCAAGAGGTGGAGTGGAGGTGCACCACAATAAAACCCTGCCCTTTATTCAGAAATACATCACAATACTGAAGTCAGTTGCAACTTCTGGTTCACGGGTACATTTTGTTATTGATATTTTTTAAGGTATTGAAGTTAGAAATTCCTGTATCATGACCACTAATTCACGTACTTTGTCAATAAGATAAAAGTGGGTTTTGTTCAAAGTAGCTATTATCCACAAAGATCTTTGATATGAATATTTTTTGGTAATTCATTAAATATCGCAGGCTAAAAAGTAACTAGTAACTAGTACTCTGAGTAGTTTTTGAGAGGACTACTTTGTACTTTTACTGAAATACTGTTTTGACACAAGTACTTTTACTTGTAAATGAGTATTATTTCAGCAATGTAACAGTACTTGTACTTAAGTACAAATTTTCACTACTCTTTCCACCACTGGGATCGATACATGAAAGTAAACGTCCTTCAGGTCGATCGCTGCAAACCAATCTCAGGGACGGATGCACACGAAGATGCGTTTCTGCATCAACATCTTGAACAGTAACCGGTGAAGGGCCCGGTTCAAGACACGCAAGTCCAAGATCGGTCGTAACCCACCGCTTTTTTATGAGACAATGAAGTAGGGGCAGTAAAACCCCATCTTCATATCGGCTGGAGGGACCGGCTCTATCGCGTCCTTCGCCAGTAGGACTGCGATCTCCGCATGCAAGACAGGAGCATCAGCCGCCTTTACTGACGTGAAGCGGATGCCGCTGAACTTGGGGGGACGCCGGGCGAACTGACGTGCGGATCGTGACTACCCAGCGATCGACATCCAATCGCGGGGAGGAGCACCGAAGGATACTGCTGTTACGCTCCTTGTAAAAGGCCCAACACGTTCCCTTTGGCAGCTCAACTGGTTGCGAGAGGAGCAAGAGGAGCGATGGTCCCCCGAGGGTTGGTTCCCTGGAGGGTTTGCCATCACTGTTACCCTCAGACCGCCCGTGCTACTGCCTGAAGTAGCCCCCACCTGACTGCCGCCATGATGACAACTAGATTGAGGCAGAGGTAATGGAGCTCCGCCCCTTTTGAGATAATGGAGCTTGGCCCGCAACTCCGAAATGGTAATCTTCCCGCAATGAAAACATGAATCATCCACGAACGCCACCTCAGCATGCTTAATGCCCAGACACGTGAGGCAGCGATCGTGACCATCACCCGATGCCAGGTAACGACCGCATCCAGAAACGCACAGGTGATACGCAATGTTGTCTTTAAAAAGATGCACCCGTGAATGCTCTTTTAGGGAAAAAGCGCTTTTAGCGTGCTGAAGTGCACAGGGGAGATGGCCGTCTGCAACACAAACAGGGGGTAGTGCAGCCTGATGTGTGCAACCAACTCGACATGGGAAAACCCCCACCGCTGAAGCGCTGTACCGCCAACACCAAGAGCTCCAAAGAGCACGCTGAACTCATTCAGTCTTCTTCTCTCAGTAGAGTAGTCAGGAGCAAAACGATGTGATCGCTCTGCTCCGAAGCGAAAAGCTCGTATGCATTGCACCTGCTATCTTTTTATGCTCACGCTGTGATCAGCGGCAGCTGGATGCAATCATCGCATGCCAATGTCCATTAGCTCGTTTAGTTTACACTCGAAGTAGATTGGTCTCTCGAAGCGAGGTCCCAATTCGCCGGACTCGTAGTGACAGACTGAAAGGGAACCAAGTACCTTAAATTGCTGATCTTTCATAAATTACTTGTCAAGGTAACTATTTATTAATAGTTTATGATAAAATAAACTATTTTTTAGTAGTTTACAGCTGAACTACTAGTTCAAAGTTCAAGAGAGTTGTTCCTATTTATTTCTAAACATTTGAGCAAAGTCTTAAAAATTACAGAATGTAATTTTCTTAATTTGTGCAGAAAAGATGTCATATAGTTAAAGATACACAAGACAATATTGTGCTGTAATGCTGTTCTTATGCACACACCCCCACTGATAGCTTGTTTCATTGCATTGTCAAGAGCCATGATGACTTGTCAAAAATACATGACAAAACACTTGTGATGATTTTGCCAACCCATACATCTCTCGTAACACCCTCACTTGAGTTTCATACCTTCCTGACAAAACTCATAACCATGAATCATTGCAAAGAATGATTTACCTGAAAACAAAACACTTCTGATGGTTCACACTCTAATACAGCTCTCTCTCTCTCTCTCTCTCTCTCTCTCTGTCCCTGGGGTCTGATTCTGTAAGTGATCTGATGCAGGAAATCCCTGCTATTTGATCTCCACTTTTTCACCTTATGGGTAACTAATACTCACTGTTGACTCAAAATAATGATACTAATGACACTCAATACTCAATCTGTTCTCAGCTCGCTTGTGATACATTTATTCCACAAACACACACAAACACAATACTTCCATTGCATCATTAGTTTCTCTGTTTTTTACAGAATGACTGTTTAAAAAATGATCAACTATTTTATCTACACTCTTAAGAAAAATGGTTCTAAACAGTACCAGAAAAGGGTTCTTCAGCTTGTAACAATAGCAGAACCCTTTTTGGTGCTAAATATAATCCTTTTTATAGGGTTCCATAAAGAACCATGTTTTGAAAGTGCTATATACAACCTTAATGGTGCTATAAATAACCTTTTTAATGATAGTTTATTTTCATTAATATTAGTATATTAGTATATTTATATAATTAATATTGGTTTTATTAATATTATTTGAATAAATGCTTCTATTAAGGTTTTCATACAAACAACAACAGCATGTTGTGTCAATTAGGTATTTTTATTTTATTTAATGACATGTGAAATTGTAGCAAAAATGACAGTGATTTTAACAACCGTTATTAGCAGAATACATTAATAAATGACAATTGACATTGAACATAAATAAATACAGAAAATAGTGTAATGAAGACCAAGTTCTAGTGAAATACGTCTCGGTTACGTATGTAACCCTCGTTCCCTGAAGGAGGGAACGGAGACGTCACGTCGGAGGACCGACGAAATTGGTGAGAGTGTGTTGACAGTCTGTGTAGTTGGATGGCTGAAGTCCAAATAATCAGTCATTCAGGGGGGAAATCAGGGGAGGGGGATTTACATTAAAATAACATTTTAAATGTACAGTACATTTAATTATTTAGCAGACACTTCTATCCAAAGCGACTTAATGAGGGTAATAGAAGCAATCAACATGACAAAAGAGCAACAATATATGTGTTGTGACAAATCCCGGTTAGTCTAACACAGTACACATAGCAAGGTTTTTTATTTGTTAGAGGGTCAATTATATATATATTTTTTATAATAATTAAAGAGAAAACAAGCAGATATAATAGAAATAGAATAGAGAGTTCTAGTGTTAAATTAAATAAAAAAATTCTAACAATATGTATTATAAATTCAATGTCTCTGTTACTTACTTAGTGGAGAAGAGGAGAAGGATCCTCAGCTTAACAGAGCTGCTCACACTTACATATGACCAAAAAACTAAAAAGAGAAAAGAACATGTTTGTTTGGAAACCAGTTACAATTTTAAAGTTACATTTGTATTTAAATTTAAGAATGAAATCATTTACCTGTTGAGAGTGTGTTGACAGTCTGTAGTTGGATCACTGAGCTCCAGAAAATCAGTAATATGGAGCTTTGACAGTTACAGATTTAAAAAAACAAAAAGGGCGGGAACCAGGGGCGGACTGGGACAAAAATTCAGCCCTGGCACTGTAGCCACACCGGCCCACATTACCACACCGACAGCCCCATCCACGGACACACACATTCACTACTTACATTTGTGTACTGATGGTGAAATAATATAAGCAGTACCATATATGTAACATATTTAAACATTTAATGTATGTGTCTGGCAAACAATGCTTACTACTTTTTAAAGAGCACACATTTATAACAAATTTACACATACAGTTTAGCTGCAGCCAAGTGACTTTGTGCGACCCACCTTGTCCCACTCTGTGACCCACAGTTTGAAAACTCCTGTGTTAGACTATATTGCAAGTAGCCTGCATCAGTTTTTACCCTAAATCCCACTTTATCTGCTGATATTTCAGTAATGCAATTCAGTAACAGGCTCATTAACACGTAAGTTAACCAATTATCACGAAGCAATGACATTTTAAAATATACTGGGGTTCTATGCTAAGCTTACAACTGTTTAATACAATGTAGGCTACTGTCAAAAAAAAAAAAAAAAACACGAGCTAACTGGCAGAAGAAGTTTGAAAATGACTTGTGCTAGCTGTATTTTCTGTTTTCTTCTTACCTCTGCGGCACTAACTGTTCTCCGCTGCAGCAGCCGAATTTAAACCTTTTGAAAAGAGTTCTTAATTTTACGCATTTAGCAGCGTCGGACCTAAGCCTTTTTTTTTGTTTTTTTAGTTTTTCTGCACCGCCTTTCCTTTTTTACGGTCCATTATCTTGCTTTTACTGAAAATTAGCTCGTGTAGCAATCTCTCTGATGACTTGCTTGATTTTGACTGAACGGTTCGGGCGGCCCATCTCGGGACCAGGCGGCCGGCCGTTGCCGACTGGGCCAAATGCTTAACATTTATTTATTATTAACATTATTATTACTATAACCATAGAGAAATTGTGCAAGCGATAAAAACCCATCCTATGCGCTGTTGGCCCGTAAAAACAATTTTATTTATATATATTTAGAAAAAATCTGACCGGCCCATATTAAACAAAATGGTTCGGCCCCTCTGGCATTTGCCAGAATTGCCAGATGGCCAATCCGGCCCTGGCGGGAACAAAGAACCCTAAACTCTAACACAAAGAACCATTCAGGTTCTTCAGGATGCTATGGATCTAAATAGAACCGTTACTACATGTAAAGAACCTTTAAAGAACCATCTTTTTTAAAAGTGTAGTGTGTGTTTGTGTTATATTGATGAAGATGGACTGTCACGTCTGTTGTCCTAACACAAGATAATGATCTATAAAAAGAAATAGTCTCATCCCTCTGTCAATCAATCAATCAATCAATCAATGGCACAAGATAACTTACTAAATTGTGAAACTAGTCAAAACTGTGATTGCATTATTAATTTATAAAATTATGACTACATTATAAGAATAAAGGACCAAAATTATTTTATTAGCACTCTATAATAGATATTTTACCCCCAAATTGGATAGTTTTTGACAAACTACATTTTCAGTGCATGTCTTACTCAAGTAACCCCTCACTTCCCTATGACACTCATGACAAACAGGAAGCCAATTGAGTACAATAAAAGAAATATGTTCAAATTATTTTTTGTTTGGCAAAGTGAATCCTCATATAAAATTAAAGTATTTTCTAAACATCCATTCCAAAGAGCAGACTGATTATTGGTTCCACATACTGTTGGCCTTTCTAATATGAAAGAATGTTTTAATTAAGTTTATCTTTCGCTCTTGGGGTGGAAGGTTGTAGGAAAAGCAATACTTTCTCTGAGGGCTGTGGTGGAGTATCTCTGTCTATTATGTAAAAAAGAGAGGTTACCCCTCCCTCCTGTCTTTAGTCTTGTGTAAACGTTTAAATGTACCTCAGCCCTTGCCTTTGTGACAGGCTGCAATTAAGGGCCCATGATTGTGAATAACAAAAGCAGCACTGCTCATCTGTGTCTGGCCCCAGGTCCTATTGACATGGCCGCACTTCAAAGACATTTTTAACCTCTCGCAGTCCCTCTGCTCAGGTATTAATCCACACTGGAAAACATCATCCTAATCCCACAAGAAAAAAGGATACCCCAGACAGGTGAAGAGAGCACAGGAGCACTACACAACTCTCTCTCTCTCTCTCTCTCTCTCTCTCTATATATATATATATAGCATCTTGGTTTATTCAGTGTTTATGTTGCTCATTGTTGCTGCAGTATTGCTCAGAAAGTACCTTTTGGCAATCAATTAGTACCTTTTGGCAATCAATTATCAGATGAACCATCACTTCACATAAACATAATGAAGCAAAAAATACAGAAACAGTAACACACACACACACACAATATGTAAACAAAACTAAATACAATAAAGAACAATTTAAATTTTTTTACTGAAAACAGAGACTTTTTAATTCAGCAGTTTGTTCATGAAACATTTTGAGATGATTCATGGATATGAAGTGATTTACGTTACTCTAACATGGTTTTGCACATTAAAACCAGTGGTATTTTCATGATATTGGTTCATTGCCATGAATAAATCTAAATATTCAATATATCGCCCAGCACTGGTTGTGGTCAGTATGACGTTAACTTTTGAAATGTGAGGTTTTAAAAGTCAGTCTCACTTGTGGTGAACCAAATAGATATAAATCTGTTCTGAGATGTCTTGAGATGAAAAGTATTTGAAGCATAATTGCATTTAATTCATTAATTCATTAATTCATTTAATTCAAGCCCAGGCAGAAGTGTTGTTGAATTTAAACCAAATCTATGAAGTATTTTCAGCTTTCATCTACTGTTTCATTGATGTGACAGCATGGCCTCGGGTTAGAACAGGTTATTGGAGAGCTAAAGCACAAAAGTGCACCATGCCAGAGAATTGACTTCATTAACGCAATGACCCTTGTCCACAGTGACCTGATGCAGTTTGGCCTGAAAGCTGTCTGATGACAGGAACAAGCTTTCATTTATCTCAAGTGTAGAACAGAAGAAAGTGTGTGTAAAACTAAGTATCAGTGTACAGCCACAACACAGGAACTGATGCTTTCATATTGATAATTGTGTTTTGCACCACACTCATGCAAATGAATGTAAACGCACACACGCACTGCCTTTACGACATCAGTTTCAGTGCATTCTCCGCATAAACTACACAAACTCTTTCTTCCTTGAGTCAAGCTCTCTATATCCATCTATCAGCATGTAAATGTTTCCTGAAATGAACAACAGAAAACAGTAGATAAAAATTACACTCAATCAAAATGCTGCCATGTTTCTGATTAAACTACGGAAGACTTTTATGTAACAAGGGTGATGCACGCAAGATGTTCTTGTAACTCATCACATACTTTACAAACCTCATAAGAACAGGCCTCCTGCTCTCTGCTTTATTAGACACACTACAGCGCCCTACATACACTCCTTTGATCAGGTTACACACACACACACACACATTCTGTGGATCCTTCTCTAATTAAAGTGTGTATGTGGGCGATTCTCAGGAACTTCAGATTTCAGAAATGTTCAGAAATGTATTTTTCTTTCTTTCTATCTTTCTTTTTTTCTTTCTTTCTTTCATCATTATTATTATTATTGTTATTATTATTATTTTAAAGAAGATTACTGCTGAACTAAAAATCATATTCCTCCACATCATGCCCAAATTTCTAGGGCTGTAACAACACTGTGGGGGCACATAGTGGAATGTGTTCCCCCTGAATATTTAAGTTAGCAGTCAACAACTGTGGATGATTCTTAAACTTCTATATCAATCCTATCTATTTGATTACAGTCCTGCACAATAATTATTTATACTTACTAACTCTAAAGCACCACACAATTTAAACCTTCAAATTACTCAAATAAACGTGAATAGATAACTTAGATAAGTCTGATAGTATCATACAGTTTTGGGTGTGTCTTGTAATAAATCACTCTTTGTAATTAGCCCATGACATTTCTTGTTCGTATGCACCAACCCTGTGTCACTCAAAATGTTTTGGGGTTAAAGGTTACAGAGGTGAAGATCAGAGAAAAATATATAGAAACTACTTTAAACAGAAAATATAATTTCACCATATCAGATGACTTACATAATTGCAGTCTATATTATCTCCAGCGAATATTTTTATGTGGGAATACAATCATATGACAAAAACAAACATATAACATAAAAATTATGATTTAATTTAAAATATATCAAATGTGTCAAATATGTCAAATAATGTGACTAAGTTCAGTATCTGATTAACAGTACTAAGTGACTAATCAGTACTAAGTCATGAGGAAACATATAACAAATGGCTATATGGCTATTTTATTTTCTTCTTCTTCTTTTTTTTTCCTTAACAGTAATAAGAAAATAATTCATATTTGATAACATCCATGCTGATTTGTTTACAGACCATACTCTGTCTAATATAAATGTTTGCAGAATATATATACTCTTTAAATGGCTATATATATTTTAGACATGAGTCAACCATATTCTCTAAATCAGGGTTCCTCAAATCTTGCCCTGGAGGGCCAATGCGCTGCAGAGTTTAGCTCCAACCCTGATCAAACTCACCTACCTGTGATTTTCTAATGTTCCTGAAGACACTGATTAGTATGCTCAGGTGTGTTTGATAAGGGTTAGAGCTAAACTCTGCAGGAAAGTGGATCTTGTGGGCCAGATTTGAGGATCCCTGCTCTAAATGACGTTTCATTAACAAGGTTCGGGAGGAGCACGATCAGATAATCAATCAGTCTTGCCCAGGTGGAGCTCTTCAGCTAATCACCTTAACAAGCACAATACGTTTAGCTCCAACCCTGATCAAACTCACCTACCTGTGATTTTCTAATGTTCCTGAAGACACTGATTAGTATGCTCAGGTGTGTTTGATAAGGGTTAGAGCTAAACTCTGCAGGAAAGTGGATCTTGTGGGCCAGATTTGAGGATCCCTGCTCTAAATGACGTTTCATTAACAAGGTTCGGGAGGAGCACGATCAGATAATCAATCAGTCTTGCCCAGGTGGAGCTCTTCAGCTAATCACCTTAACAAGCACAATACATATACAGCCAACTTACCTCTGTTCCACGACAGTTTTCCAGCATCCCGCCTCCACCCCAACACCTCACTCTTAATCTAATTTCATCCCATTCTTATGATGGGGGGGTGGGAGTTCTCTGGGTTCGGGCTCTATCCCGAGCTCGGCGCTCTCCCCCTGGACAGCAAGCCAAATATGCTACTAATTGCTCAATAATATTATATGTTAGTGCGAACTCGTGAAACTATTATCTTGATACATGGAAGGTGACTGATAAGAAGCAATATTAACAATAAGATGGTGGTTGAGATTGTAATTAGAGTAAGCTAATGTTTGATTTAGTGGCGTAGCTAGTCAGCCCCGGGCCCATATGCAAAAAAATGTGTATGGGCCCCCCCAAACGTTATTGGCTCCAACTCGGTTAACTTATTGTTTATTTTTCTGAAGTGATTAACGTTACATGTATTTACAAGCTGTTTTATTTACGGTATAGCCTAAATGCTTTGAAATAATATTTAACGTTTTCAAGTCCATTCATCATTTGTAGCACGCAAGCCACCCAATAATCGCAATAAGCTTTGTGCTTTGTTACTTATATTAAAACACAAAGTGTCAGATTTCTGTCAACTTTATAATAAAATACTACAAACAATAAATGTTTTTACGCTTCTAAATTTGTAGTGAGATAACTATATTCGTCTCAGTTCAAGCAGCATGTGAATAAATTATATTTTCATCTTTAATATTTGCAGCACGAAATAAACATGAATAAATATTTGAATGCATGTTGAAAAAATCTAAACTATTTAATACAAACGAATGTTTCATGAAATCGATCAGTTAGAGCTTCAAAAAACGTCAATAAGCCTACCTTTCATTGCTGTTTTTTATGTTAAATGTGAAGAATGACAGATTCTTAAAATATTATGACGTTAATCTTATTTTTCAACATGGTACTAAAATGCCGCCGTAGGCTATTTGTACTGCATGCAAACACAATCTTGGCACAGAAGCCCAAAAAACTAAAACAAACACATAAACAATAAATAAATAAATAAAATACTAAGGAGATATTTGCATTATTTATTAATGAACTAGTATTTTCTGAGTCAGTGTCACAAGATGAAGTTGACGATCCTGACTCGCCATCTCCTCAGTATGCGCGCCTTTAGAGAGAAATACATCTTTACGGATTAGCCTATGAAAGTGTTTTTGTTTTCTATTTGAATTATTTCGTTTCAAAAGTATTTAAAGCATTCTATTAGATATAGCCTATTTATCATGTCTGTGGGGAGGCAAGTATTCGCTGAGTTTCGGTTCATCATTGTGAAGCGCTCCTGGGGTGCGTTTCCCAAAAGCATCGTTAGCCAACTATGGTCGCAAGCTCCGTCGTTACCAACATAGTTCAACGATTCGGTGTTTGGTGTTATGAAACTATGTTTCATAGTTCAAACGAGCATTCGCAAACTGCATCGCAAACTTGTGTCGTTGGAACGACAGCTCTTCACCTGTGGTTAGAGGCATAGGTCATTGTTAGTTTGCTGTGTCGACGTCATTGATTGCGCTGCACCTGGGGTGTGTTTTATTCAGAGTTATCGACCCTATGCCCTAATCCTTTCGAAGATTTCACCATCCACTTTGAGTGATTTGGAAGAGTTAAAGTTGTGGTGCTTAGATCTTACCTAATTCGCCTTTAAATGTATTTTTTTATTACAAATTCAGTTTGAAACTATATAGCAGCGTGGCCCTC
>NW_015661867.1:281923-292020 GCF_001515625.1 Sinocyclocheilus rhinocerous | reverse complement strand
ATTTTGACTTTATTCTTAAAATATTATGACGTTAATCTTATTTTTCAACATGGTACTAAAATGCCGCCGTAGGCTATTTGTACTGCATGCAAACACAATCTTGGCACAGAAGCCCAAAAAACTAAAACAAACACATAAACAATAAATAAATAAATAAAATACTAAGGAGATATTTGCATTATTTATTAATGAACTAGTATTTTCTGAGTCAGTGTCACAAGATGAAGTTGACGATCCTGACTCGCCATCTCCTCAGTATGCGCGCCTTTAGAGAGAAATACATCTTTACGGATTAGCCTATGAAAGTGTTTTTGTTTTCTATTTGAATTATTTCGTTTCAAAAGTATTTAAAGCATTCTATTAGATATAGCCTATTTATCATGTCTGTGGGGAGGCAAGTATTCGCTGAGTTTCGGTTCATCATTGTGAAGCGCTCCTGGGGTGCGTTTCCCAAAAGCATCGTTAGCCAACTATGGTCGCAAGCTCCGTCGTTACCAACATAGTTCAACGATTCGGTGTTTGGTGTTATGAAACTATGTTTCATAGTTCAAACGAGCATTCGCAAACTGCATCGCAAACTTGTGTCGTTGGAACGACAGCTCTTCACCTGTGGTTAGAGGCATAGGTCATTGTTAGTTTGCTGTGTCGACGTCATTGATTGCGCTGCACCTGGGGTGTGTTTTATTCAGAGTTATCGACCCTATGCCCTAATCCTTTCGAAGATTTCACCATCCACTTTGAGTGATTTGGAAGAGTTAAAGTTGTGGTGCTTAGATCTTACCTAATTTGCCTTTAAATTTTTTTTTTTTATTACAAATTCAGTTTGAAACTATATAGCAGCGTGGCCCTCGCAATTATTCTCCCTTCGAAGTGCCCTCTGAAAGCATTAATCATGCAGATTGGTACGCAGCCTTCGTTTCATTTGTGCGAAGAAAAGGTGAGTTTGTCAAGTGAGTATCTTTGTTAAAACATTCATAAAGACAAATTTCTCATATAACAATATTGGTAAAACAGTATGTTAGAGGTTTTCACTTATATTAAATGTTAACACTCAAATCACAGTATTTTTATAGTAAATGAATGTAACCAAATAAAGTAACAACAATTTATAAATAAGTGAGTGGTTTTGTTGTTTTTACAGAATTGGAATATAGAATATTCTCTACAAGTGTGTATATATATATATATACTGTATACACACACACACACACACACTATATACACTGTTTGCAAAAGTGTTTATTTAAGTCTGCCGGGCAGGGGGGCATATTGGCAAATAAACAAAATATTTAACAGAAGTTATGTCAGATTAAACAAATGGTTGAAACTGCAATGGTGGCTGGATGCTGCACAGGTGTCAGGAGGTATGGGCGAAGAGGATATCCACTGTCTCCCAGCAGCCAGCTATCACCAAAGCCACCCTCTTCAGCCACCTGGCAAACTGCAGAATTGGCCCACACAAAAGAGACGTGTGCTTCCAGGCCATTTTGCCACAATCTCATTGAACATCCCCTGGTGATCACACACTATTTGAACATTAATGGCTGGATAGCCCTTCCTGCAAATGTACAAGGGCTCATTTACCACAGGGCTTGACACTGGGATAAGGGTGCCATCGATGATGCCAATCACTCTGGGGATGTTGTCAATACTGGCTGTTCAGTTGTTTGACACAATCTGTATTGTTAAAAGCGCTATATAAATAAAGGTGACTTGACTTGACTTGACACATGCATCTATACCTGCAAGGATCCTTCCAATGCTTCAGGCCCCAGATGGCCAAAACTGTCTCTTCATCTTTAGTGAGAAGAGGAACTGAATTGATACCCCACCAGTCTTGTTTGCTTCCCTCTTACGTGCCGCAGCCATCCGTTTTGTCACACTTGCGAAGTCCCTCCACTTATTCCTGACTTCTTCTGGGCTTCGTTCATACCCATAGCCAGCAGCATTTATTTTTTGAGTGATTTCTGCCCAGATTTTCTTTTTGTCAGCATTTGTAATGCTGTTTTTCAGCTTTTAAAATAGCTGGATTTTATTATTTTCCACCTTCTCCAAAAGAACTGCAATTTCATGCTTTGAAAATAGGGGTTTTCGTGTCATTTTCATTAACACATGGCTGAATGGCAAGAGGACTTAAATAAGAAAAATTATTGAGCAAAATAAGCAACAGGTGTCCACGACAGTACATCAGTTTTTAAAAAAACCTATCTTTTTTCAATTGTGCTTAAGAATCAATATTAAATAAGGAATTGCATTTATATGAATTTGTGAAATTATAGACATTGGGATCAGAAAAGAGCACATTTTTAACTCCGTGTGTATATGTATATAATTTAGTGTGGAACAAATGAATGTTGCGTTATTACTCCACTCCTACGTAACATCATTTCAAAAGCGTAGGCTATTGAACTCGAGTCGAAGAAAAGAGAAAATAAAACCAAATTACTGTGGCGGTATGTGCTCATGGCACCAGTTGGCTATTAGATCGAAGAAGAAGAAAAACAACTTCATAACGACAGCTCAAACCAACGTGGTTTAAACGATGGATCTGCGACACAGGTACCATGGTTTCGGGAAACAGTCGTGACTAGCTAGTTCGTTTCCACAACGATGCATCGTACTATGGTGGTTAATCAGCGAGTTAAGTAGTTGTACGGGAAACGCACCCCTGCTCAATACCAAGACGACAGAAAGCGCATCCTGTTTGTTTTCCTTAATTATTTTACAAAAGCACAGGCTTTTGTTGATATTGTTTGTGAGTGCACACAAATAAAAGTAGACCCTTTACAATTCCAAATGATTTATTACTCTACCTTTATGAGCAAAAATGACGGCGTATGTTAAGTTTTCACTCTTAAGAAAAAAAATGCAAGTGATCGCGCTGGCGCCTCCATGTCCTGCAAAGTACGCTTCAGCTTCCACTCTCCACACAAACGACTGTATATGTGTCTAACAGCACACATTTTTCTAGGTAAAATTTTTTAATTAATATTGTGAATTGCATGAAGTGTGTTATGTCTATAGATTTTATTTTAGGCAAGTCATGTTGATTTGAGAAGGCTAAATTGATCAAACAGGCTCAACTAAGTCCGCCGCTGGCCGCTTGGTCGTTACTTTAAAAAAAACAACAACTTGAATTTAACAAATATAAAATGTTTCAAACATATTTCTAAATGAACTTAGTAAAGAAACAAAAAGAAATACAACCACTTTGCCATTAAAAACCAAAACTGGACTAGCCTATTTGCTGCAACAGCAGCTGTGTAAAGGGGAAGAAAGAGAGAGAGAGAGAAAAAAGACACGGGCTCGGGTCAGACTCGGGCCGAGAATATTCTGATAAGCTGTCGGAAGGGCCGGGCCCGTGCAGGGCTCTATTCATTCCCTCGTTTCAATTAAAGGTTCCCCCTTGGCTCGGGGGACCAACAATATGCCCGGGACCATATGCACCTGTATACCCTGCATACAAGACGCTACGCCCCTGGTTTGATTATTATTCATCTATTGGCAGGGCCGGATTTACCTCTTTTCGTGACATATAGGCAAAACATTTTTTGGGCGCCCTTTCCCTATTAATATAATAGGCCTAAAATTACCACCCAAGCAAACAAAAATATTTCTTAATCAGTCGAAACGTTACAGTGTTTTCTATCGCAATAAGCGCTTGCGTTCAGTCAATAAAAATCAAATCGAATGTAGTTCTTAATTTGTTTGAGAACTCAGAAAGACCATTCCATTAATAGGTGCGGCGTATCACTTCGGGAGTTATTTCTTTAATAATTTTAACGGCCAGGAGTCACAACCACACATCAAGACATTGTTCAGATGATTTGCTTCAAGACATTTGACGTGTGAATAGGCCTACCTGCGTCTATGCGTCTCTCAGCAGCAGCCTCTACTAATAGCGAATCTTTAAGTTAAACTGCTTCAAGAACCTCCCTACTGAGAAATGTCATGTAGCTTTTCAGCTGCAAAACTATTTTATTGATAAATTCGCAGGGTGGCGTTGACGACAAGTTTCTGTCCGCGTGTGTGCGCGAGTGCATGTGTGTGCGTCTGTGAGAGAGAACCGGAGAAAGCGTGATTTCCGTACATAAAAAAGGTGGAAGACATGGAAATAGTTTGTCATTTTTTATAGGCAAAACATTTTTTGGGCGCCCTTTCCCTATTAATATAATAGGCCTAAAATTACCACCCAAGCAAACAAAAATATTTCTTAATCAGTCGAAACGTTACAGTGTTTTCTATCGCAATAAGCGCTTGCGTTCAGTCAATAAAAATCAAATCGAATGTAGTTCTTAATTTGTTTGAGAACTCAGAAAGACCATTCCATTAATAGGTGCGGCGTATCACTTCGGGAGTTATTTCTTTGTTGTAGATAGCCCATAGTATAACAAAATATTATATATCTCTTCAATGTGTTTGCCCCCCCCCACATAAGTAGTGATTAGTATTGATTAGCAAATATTGTAAATTTATAGTTATACTATTATTATTATTATTATTGTAGATAAAATGTGATTTAACATTTTACTCAATTAAAAGTCTAACAAGTACCTACGCAAAAAATACTTGTGTGAAAGTAAAAAGTATTGTTTTTTTCCCATGTAAATGTTATTGATTAAAAGTAAAAGTATTTGTTTTTAACCAAGCTCAAATAAAGTACAGATTCCACACAATAATATTTAAGTATAGTAGCAAAGTGCTATTATTCAAATAATTTACACCTCTGCTGATTTTCTCAACTCAAATGACAGACTCTTGCTCAGTGAGGGGGTACAATCGTCTAGTTGGTTCAACCCAATGAAATGCAATAAATATGTTAAGTATGACAGTGAACAAGAATGTTTTTTCGTTGATTTTTATGATTTGTTCAAAATACTAAATTGATCAAGATCGTCATTGGACTAATCAAAATTCATGCTTAACACCACTAAAGGGGTTCTGATTTCTTCAACATTGCCAAATGACTCTCAGAAAGAACATCTCATAATTGTGGTGTTTAGGATGCAAAAACTTTTAAAACACATCCTTTCTGATGGACCACCCAAATTAAAATTATGTGGGATTTAAAAGTTTACCTATATCTAATACATTTTAAAAGTTTACTTTTTTATGCACCACAATTCACAATTGCTGAAAATGTAATATTTTTTTCTTCTTTTTTCTTTTTAATGCATTTTTAATGCACAAATGCAATTAAATTCTTTCAAAATATACAACTATACAAATATTTTTCAGTTACTCTTCAGTTATGTTGAATGACACACATCATTCAGCTATACAGTTTGTGTTAAAGCATGATATAACATTCACATAATGTATAAACAGGCCTTGCATGTTCAGTAAATGCATGAGGAAATTCATCTTCTTGATGATGATAGGGCTAAATGTACATATGCACAATATCTCTCATCAGAAACTTTGTGAAGAATTTCAAAAACTGAGGTTGCTCAGCTGTGACCCTCTAAACTGTCACACATTTCAAGAGAGTAATTTAAGAGCTGCCAGTAAAGTAAAACTACTCCTCACATTGACACAGTGTTTTAGATCAACAGATTAGAGAAGAAGATGAGAGAACACCTAGAAAATGCTCCTCAACCATCAGTCAAAGTTTTGAATGTGCTGCATAAAAAAGTTTTCAGTTTTGAAATGTGCTGTTTTTGAAAATATTTAATGATTATTAATTTGTGTTTGTAAATGCATTGTATTTAATTTTTGTACACTACCAGTCATAAGTACGGACACACTCGATTGAATTTCTGATGATATAAAGAAAATAAAAAAAATAATTTTAGATCTTTAGGCTTGCTTTGTAGAGTGTGCTTACACTAGTAATTATATACAAAATTTTAATTATAATACATTCAAATACATAATACATTCCTTCAATACTATTTAAAAAAAACATATCAGGATGCACCTCATCCAGACAATGGGTGGTGTCTTTTTAAGTAGCTATATTTAAATCTTATGGCCTAAATATAAGCTTGCATATATGTAAGATCATTTAGATTTTTTGAGTGCCTTTGCTCTGTTACTTCTATTTGTTTTACAGTTTTGATTTACTACAAGTTTTGAATACTACAAGTATTCTAAAATGTTGCAAAAAGCTATCTTAGGGAATAACTAATTATTTCCAAACTTTTTACTGTTTGTGGTAGTGTTTGTACACAGTGTTTTATTGTATTTCTACTACTACCTATTCACTAGTACTACCTGTTAAACTATGCGTAAAAGCATGAGGAAAATTAGTTAAACTAAGCTTGCGTGTAATGACAAAAAAGTGCTTCACACGTAAATGCTGTCACATGGGCGATCAATGTAGACGTCAAATATTAGTTTTGCTTTGACAGCACTGTAGCGTTGTGTATTTGCATGACGGCAGTTATGTTCATGCAGGGAAACTCTACACAGAATGCCACATCTGTCTTTCTCTATCTGTTAGTAAACTCAATAATTGCTGAAAACTGAGAATGGAATAAAGATATAAATAATCTTCCCTGAGCAAATTTGCTTAAAAATATAAATAAAAATAAATCGCATGAGAGATGGCTCTAAATGTGATAGCTAAAGTGATTTTGTCATTAAAGAGATGTGGCTATATATCAAAGGTAATAATAAGGCCTTATTAGTGTACAGAAGGGTCAAGAGTTATTTCAGCAATAACTAAGACAAGATGTTCTCTCAATAGAAAGCCTGATTATGCTGTAAATCTAATCAGATGAAGGCAGGTTCCAGAACAGACCCAAGAGATGTGACGCACACAAACCCCTCTATGAAACATTACAGAAACAACAGAAGAAACTGCCAAAAACTATTTTTAAAAACAAAGTTTCACACACAATTGTACTTTATTTAGTCTTGTGAAGTCAAAGTTTAAATGTTCAATTTCTGTGTGTTCTTATTTTCTAGCTCTTCTTTAAGTTTTTATTTAACTCTTGTTTTTAGCCTATTTAATATAATTTAAATGGTTTACAGTTTGTTTTTGTAGTCATGGTCATGTGCTGTCTTATGTAGCACCATGGTCCTAGAGGAACACTGTTTTGTTTCACTGTGTACAGGCTGTATAGAGCTGAAATAACAACAAAGATACTCTGACTCTGTCTTAAAAACACCAGAAGACACATAAACTAAACTGTACTGTATGTACAGTGGCCAAAAAATTATTTGGATACATTTAGTGTCCTTGTAAAAAAAAAAAAAAATCATTGCTCTAGATTAAGTACACTGCTAATATGCACTATATGTGGTAAATTAAGTAAACATATCATAGAATCAATCCAAATACTTTTGATTAGACCAACAAAACTAACTAATAAGGGAGAAAATTCTCTTTAAGGTAACAGCTGAATGTTACCACTTTTACAGCATAGCAGTTCACAACCATAAATTATCACTATATCTGTACCTTTTCTTTATTTTATTTTTCTTTATTAACACTATGTCTATTGTTTCATTATTTAATATTCAACATGAAATTTCAAGTCAAGTCACCTTTATTTATATACCGCTTTTCTCATGTCAGATATGTATGTATGTATGTATGTACATGTATGTATGGCCGGACGAAACCAGCAGTTCAATTCCAGGCTGCAGCAATGTCACATTGTGCAGAGGACTCAACTGGTTTTTGTGGTCTTGTCCCGGTGGCCGTCTAGGAGACAAGGTCCTCACTGGGGATCTGTCTCTGGGGCTCATCTAGTTGTCCTGATCTCCGCTGACATTCAGGGCTGTAGAGGTCCTCTCTAGGTGCTGATCCACCATCTCGATTTGAACCATGCTAATGCACTTCCATTAATGCCAACAAAGTTTTCTAGTCTATTCAAAAGAATGTTGTGGTCAATAGTGTCGAACGCAGCACTAAGATCCAATAGCACTAATAGAGAGATACAACCACGATCAGATAAGAGCAGGTCATTTGTAATTCTAATGAGAGCAGTCTCAGTACCATGATACGGTCTAAATCCTTACTGGAAATCATCACAGATACCATTTTTCTCTAAGGAGGAGTATCATTGTGAGGATACTACCTTTTCTAGTATCTTGGACAGAAAAGGGAGATTCGAGATCGGTCTGTAATTAACTAGTTCTTTGGGGTCAAGTTGTGGTAATTTTATCTCTAATAGTATCGATCTTAGAAGTAAAGTAGTTCATAAAGTCATTACTGCTGTGCTGTTGGGAAATGTCAACACCTGTTGATGCTTTATTTTTCGTTAGTTTAGCCACTGTATTGAATAAATACTTGGGGTTATGTTTGTTTTCTTCTAAAAGAGAAGAAAAGTAATCAGATCTAGCAGTTTTTAATGCTTTTCTGTAGGATAGGTTACTTTCCCGCCAAGCAATACGAAATACCTCTAGTTTTGTTTTCCTCCAGCTGCGCTCCATTTTCCGGGCTGCTCTCTTTAGGGTGCGAGTGTGCTCATTATACCACGGTGTCAGACTGTTTTCCTTAATCTTCCTTAAGTGTAAAGGAGCAACTGTATTTAAAATGCTAGAAAAGAGAGAGTCCATAGTTTCTGTTACATCATCAAGTTGTTCTGAGGTTTTGGAAATGCTAGGGAATTGGGATAAATCAGGAAGATTACTTACAAAGCAGTCTTTTGTGGTAGAAGTGATGGTTCTACCATACTTGTAACAAGGATTAGAATTTACAGTTTTAGCTATATGAAGTTTGCACAAGACTAAATAATGATCTGAGATATCATCGCTTGGCTGCATAATTTCAACACCTTCAGCATCAATTCCATGTGACAGTATTAAATCTAGAGTATGATTTCGACAATGAGTAGGTCCTGAGACATGTTGTCTTACCCCAATAGAGTTCAGAATGTCTATGAATGCTGATCCCAATGCATCTTTTTCATTATCAACATGGATATTAAAATCACCAACAATTAAAACTTTATCTGCAGCCAGCACTAACTCTGATATAAAATCAGCAAATTCTTTAATAAAGTCTGTATGGTGCCCTGGTGGCCTGTATACAATAGCCAGTACAAACATCACAGGGGATTTATCATTAACACTTGTTTCTCTGGATAATGTTATATGAAGCACCATTACTTCAACCGACTTATACTTGAAACCCGCCCTCTGAGGAATACTGAAAATATTGTTAGAAATTGTAACAACACCTCCCCCTTTACCTTTTGGACGTGGCTCATGTTTATAACAGTAATTTTGGGTTGTAGACTCGTTTAAAATAATGTAATCATCAGGTTTTAACTAGGTTTCTGTCAAACAGAGCACATCTAGTTTATGATCAGTGATCATATCATTTACAAAAAGTGCTTTCGTAGAAAGGGACCTGATATTCAATAAGCCAAGCTTTATCATTTGTTTATCCATATTACATCTTTTTTTATTTGTTGAACATCAATTAAATTTTTACTCTTAATTTGGTTTGGACGTTTTTTGTATTTTCTAGTTCAGGGAACAGACACAATCTCTGTAGTGTGATATCTAGGTGAAAGAGTCTCTATGTGCTGAGAATTAACTGATTTGTGTGACGTGAGGCGGCTAGCAGATGGTCGGTTTAGCCAGTCTGTCTGCTTCCTGACCTTGGCCCCAGTTAGTCAAGTACAAACTCTAAGACTAGGTGCCATATTTCTAGAGAGAAGAGCGGCACCAACCCAGGAGGGATGAAGACCATCTCTTTTCAACAGGTCAGGTCTGCCCCAAAAACTCATCCAATTATCTATGAAACCTATGTTAATCTGCGGGCACCACTTAGGCTAGTTCGGGGAACAGACACAGTCTCTATAGTGTGATATCTAGGTGAAAGAGTCTGAGAATTAACTGATTTCTGTGAAGTGAGCACAATCTTACTGTATTTACGTTTAGCATTAGCCAGCACTTTTAAATTTGCCAAGATGTCACGCACTTTGGCTCCCGGTAAACATTGGACTATGGTCGCTGGTGTCTCTCTTTTCATGTTCCGTACAATAGAATCGCCAATAACTAGAGCACTTTGATCAGGTTTCTCAGTGGGTGCATCACTGAGTGGGGAGAACCTGTTTGATGTTTTGATCGGAACGGAAGAGCGGTGTTTTGACCCGCGACTATGCCGCCTCACAGTCACCCAGTTGCCCTGCTGC
>NW_015661867.1:269585-281622 GCF_001515625.1 Sinocyclocheilus rhinocerous | reverse complement strand
AAGCCATTACTCACCGTGATTGATGAATGAATCTGACTTACCACTGTTGTTTGATGAACTCGTGAAAAAACGGAGCAAGAGAGAAAAGAAACGGAGCGTGAGAAAAAAAGAAAACAGCAATAGACACGAATGGAAACACGAATGACAAGCTAACGGCTAATGAATGCTAATGCGCTGCAGGCGCGCTGCACTCGCTGTTTTAGAATAAAAGCGAACGATCAAATTAATCAGATTAGTTTGATAGATAATATCAGAAATATCATGGGAATTAAGTTATATTTTATCACTTTAAACAACAGAGAGTGATAGTAAGATAGAGATTCAACAGAAAAGCAAAGCTACACGGAGCTACAATCACAAACCACTCAGCTGCACGGTAAACAGGAAACGGAAGCGTCTACCGGAAATGTACCGGAAACGGAAATGTCAACCACACCCCGTTTTACTTCCGTAATATGACTTACTAAACTAAAATAGGATATTAAAAGAAGGCCTTTTGACAGGGTCATGGAGATTAAATGTTGAGTTCACCCTCAAAAGCATCTCCATGTATTATTACCTCTTATTGCTATAACCTACAGTTCATGGGTAACCAGCATTAACTTCTGGCAAGATTTAGGAAGGTTATATTACATACAATAGCCTATTACAATGCCTAAATAGCTATTTGTCATTATTTGGTTAATATTAACCAATAGCTTGCATGGCCTTTGACGCAAATGCAACTTGCTGTATTATGTTTCAATTATTTATCAATAATTCAATTATTTGTCAATTTCATACCATATTTATACATTTTGTTAAGAGGCAATTTTGATGTTGTATTGACCTATTTGTGATTTTTTTTGTGTGCCTGTGCTTAATTTCTTTGCCATAAATGCAACTTGCTTTGTTATCTAATGCAGTGGAATTCATAATCAAGTGTGCTTCAAGTGTCCAAATTTTGTGTTTCAAGACCTATTTATATATGACACTTGTGTGTTCTTCAACTAGAACTTTTTGAAGAGAACACAAAGAACGTCTTGATTTTATACCTTGACTGAACTTTCCTTCCTGGGCCAAGCCCTCCCACGTGTGTAATCACAGCTTTGGTACCCATGGCTCACAGGTGTGCCATCCCAGCTATCCTGGTTCCAGCACACTCCCCTCTCATCTTCTCTGTCTGGGGCTTGTGGATACAAGCCCATCTGGGGGGCTTCAGTAATGTATTTACATACACACACAAATACATTCACGGGTGCATCACAGCAGCGCATATAATTAAATCAAAGGGAAATTTCCCTAGTCTCTGGACCGAGCTTTGGGCTTCCTTCTGGAAGTGTCACGAATGCAACAAAGAATAAAGAAAGAGAGCGTGTGGCCTCGGGGCCTGGGATGCATGCATCATTCCCCTCTGCTTAACCAATGGATCCACTGCAGTTACTTTGGGTGGCTTCAGAATGTGTGTTAAAACACTATCATTTGTTTAAGCTTTGAATGTTTTAACTTTAAACCATTGCTTTCGGCCAAAATGTGAGTCCATAATAACACTTCCTTCAATGAAAAAATTCCTCCCCTGTTACCCTCTTATATAAACAACCACCAACATATTTGTTTAGAATTGTTTTGATCTCTTTTAAATTGTAAAAAGTGCTTGATCTATGCACATTTCTCTCCTGATTCGGAAGAATCATAAATTTGTTGGTCACAGAGCTGCAAAAATAATTCAAAAGCCAATGGAAAAATACTACTGGCCTTTTGGCCAAGTCAAGTCAAGTTACCTTTATTTATGTATCACTTTATACAAGATTGTTTCAAAGGAGCTTAAATAAACAGAAAAATAAGAGAATCAATGATGCAAACCTCTTCAAACATTTACAATTGTACAGGGAAACAGCTCTAAAAGGACAATAGTGTCAGTGTAACTCAGTTCTAGTCAGTTAAAAGATCTGCACAAGACAGCAGTGTCATCATTCAGCACAATTCAGTTCAAGTTTTGGCAAGGAAACTAGAGTGATGCTAATTTCTGGGTTGGCCTACAAACATAAGTCATCACTACAGGCACTCTATTCTGTCTGTCAGTTTCTGCTCACCTCATGTCAATCTGTCTGTCCCTTCCTGTGTCTCTCTCAGGTCCCGAATTTGTCTGACAAGGAATTGGACTGCAGTGGTTCTGTTGTCTCTCACATTTCAGAAACTGAAGTTCATTAATCATCACATGTAGTTCTGACAAATTAATTAACATGACATGGCCTCCATCAGAATTCACCCAACAGTCTAAACACACCAGCACGCAACTGCTCCATTGCTCATTACAGATGATCAGGGGACCGCTGTGTATCTTTCACAGTGTGTGAGTGTGTGTGTGAACATGCTTCCACAATAAGTCATCTGTTAAGATGGACTCTGTAGCCATGACGCAGGCCTCCAAGTATGCATGCTCAACGGAAGTGGTCATTTTCGTTTTTTAAAGCGGTTTCTGGCTAAATCGAATTCCAACCATGGCGCCTGGTTGGCACATGCTATCAGGAAAAATCCCCCAAAACAGCACCAGCTTCACTCATGTCTGTCATACTTACACCACAGAGTCATGATAAATAAGCCACTGAAAGGGGCTGGTGATATTTTGAGCACTGACGAAACACAGATTGACACATAAAGCAATGGTTCGGAAAAGACCTTTGAGAACTTATTAATGACAAGATGAGGGTAAAAAGGTGAAAAAATGAATGAACAAATAAACAAGTAAATTAATGGAAAAATGGATACATGGATGATTGAATAAATGAAAGAATGAGTAAATAACTGAACACAAGATTGTTGTAATACTAAAATGAGTGTGTTGGAGCACATTTGCTCAGGGAAAATAATTCCGTTCTTCTGTCAAAACAAATTATTCACTACAGATTGAGACACAGCACGAATACCTGTGATGTATTTTTATATCAATAAACTACATATTCATATTTGAAAAACAACAACAACAACAAAAAAACAGTACAGGTCTGAACAGGCATTAACTTGAGGCCTGAACCTGGCCCATAGACAAGACCCTGTGACCTGATCCAACTTAACCTGACAGTAGTCAAGACCAAATCCAAGCTGAACCAAAACTCACTCACTGTTTCTTTTCTTTTCTCTTAAATAGATACTCAACTAATGTTCTTAGTTGATTCCTTTACAGTCTAATGTTAGAATTATGTTAAGCTACTATACTCTAGGCTATTACACTCTAAAAACAAAACAATAAATACATAAACAAAAATACACAATGCACAAGGAAATAGCACACATTTAATTGTATAATTATATATTATTAATAATAATATTTTCTATTGGAACTTAATACCATATGCTTCCCAAAGATGGAATATCCCTCACAGCCTCTTTTTCATTTGGGTCAGATTGAAAATGACATCTACCCTGACTAAGGCCTATTGCAATTCAAATTGTGTATTACACTTGTATTTGAGTGCATGCGCAATTTGTAAATATACAGGAACACATGAGCAAACAAATGTTGGTAAATAAGACATGCAATCACAGGGCCAACTCTAATGAGGAAGTCAGTCACAAGTGTGGAGAAGTGTTAGCTATAGAAGAGAATAGTGTTAATTGCTGTGCTAATTAACGTATGATTGCATTGCACTTGTTTTGCACATGCAGGTGATTAAATTTTTAACGAATCATATTACTTGGCACAGTTAACAGGTACCCATCACACACCCACAGTGGTGGGGGAAGCAGGCTAGATTCAGTCAAGCTGTGCTGCAATGGGGTAATATACAAAGAGCAGCAACCTATTAAAAATTGGTGCTGCATTCTGGGTCGTCCAGATGCTGCAGCGAAACCCACTGAGGCGTTATCAAAAAATTAGGCAAAGTCCTGGCTGCCAACTCACACCAGTCCACACTCTTCATTTAGAAAACATGAAGCCACCACAGGGATGGCATGTGCTCAATATGACAGCGAGTTTGGCTCATGATTTATTCTGTACCTGTTTGTGCGGGAAAATCTGCATCTGTCATGCATGCAGAACACATGTGGGGATCCAATACTCCCGAGTGAGGAGTTCACATCAGTAACGCAGTTAAAATCATTACATATTGTGTAGAAACAATTTTGACATGTGCAGTTTCTAGTTTTAACAAAATGAACACTAGAATACCTCCTCTGTTACATGAAGGCAGCTCAATAGGTCTGTACATGTGAAACGTTTTGTGTAATTGATGATTTCTCTGTGTAGTTTTTGATTCTCAGGCTGCCACAGGGGATTTATGGGAAATGTAGTTTGGTTTGCTAAAGTCTTTCTCTTTTTAAACTAAATGAGTAGTGTCCTCAAGCAAGCATTATCACTATTTTACCATAACTGTATGCACAATGCTAGGGATGTATCTGAAGCTGAATACCTTATTTGGAAATGCACAGATAATGGCTTCAAAACAAATACTGAATTCTGCCAAATAATAGGAAAGATATTCAGCCTACACAGTCACTCCTCATGTTTGCTGGACAAAAGGTGATCTAGGGATAGCATGATATTAGTGATGAACCTGAACTGAAGATTTTCAGTCAAGACAGCAATTTTTGGTTTCGTCCGGAATAGTTTTGGAGGGCCAAAATCACTAACCGAGACAATGACAATTTGATTTGCGTTTCTCAGATTGGCGCATTTTTTGTGAAGTGCCTTGGTTTGCCTGAAATTTACATGAGAGTAGATGTAAAAAATATTGCGAATCTCTATCGAATTGCTAGTCAGGGTTTGGCTGAAGGCTACAGTTTGTCCAGTCAGAACAATGATGTCTCACTTAGGTTAAAATCCAAATTGTTGTATTTATTAGATGTGCAGACAAATGTGCTTCTGTAAATATTAAATACAAACATAAGTATGAATATAAGAATATATGTAAACACAACACAATATTAATAAAGATTATGTTGTAAAAACACTGATAAATAAAAGCAGAATAGACAATATTACAATCTCTATCTTGACCTTCTTTAATAAATGGGGATCGGTGTCCGATACAATGCAACTATGTGTGTGCTCTAACATTGTGAATGAACTGTTCAAGTGAGCATGGCTGCTGCTGCATGTCTGGTCAAACAACTTCAACAACTTTAAAGTTATAAACAACTTCAAAGCGCATGCATGCTACCTGATATACAATTGGTGTTTATAAGAAATAAATAATACTGACAGCAAATAACATAAATACATATGGAAGGGCAGCAGATTATGCATCAGTAAATGTAAACTCTTTTACAGGCGGAACGGCATTTATCTTTACAGTTGCCGAGACGCACACGCACAATCAATAAAAACTCCTCAGATTTGGACTAATACGGTTTGGATTAAACTTCAAACTATCTATAATATTCAGCCGATCTCCTTTTCCAGTTATCATCCATCTGCTCTCTTCTCCATCACGACGTGAACTCCGGTGAAAAGTTTGGTGTAGTCCATTTTGCGCTGAGTGACAGAGTTGACTGGAAGAGTCCATGTATCAAAGTGGAAAACTTTCTACAGCCGCCCCCAAATTCACAGTGTGAATTTGCCAACTTAAATTGTCTTTGCTAATCAGGGAGAGGGAGCAGACAAATAATCTTGCAGGTTGGGTGTAAGTCTTGTCTTTGATCTTTATTTCTGCAGATCTGATTCTTTTGTCCGACCCAGGAAAGACCTGATCAATTCTCCCTATAAGCTAAAGATCATGGGTTGCTGGTCCACGATCATGACAGTATCACCGACCTGCAGGCTGGCTTCTTCCGTCTTCAATTTCTGTCTGATCTGGAGGTTGGGTAGGTAGTGCCAAATAGTGCCTCTAAAACTGGTCAGCCAAGTCATGCATTTGAAAATGATTCCCATCTTTTTTCATTCTTGCGTCTCACCTTTATGGTGTAAGGTCCAAAGCAATCCACACCTGGATTGAAGACAGGTTGATGGATCCTTAATCTGGCAGGTGGGAGGTCTGCCATTCTGGGGGGATATGGTTCACCCTGCCATCTCTGACTCTCTGGACACTATCAATGGTGGTTTCAGACTGTGGCTCATATTACCCAGTATTTCCTCCAAGGTTCAGCAAACACCCTATCTGGCCCTGGGTGATGCAACTGATTGTCATAGTCCTTGATTATCAGTTTAGTGATCGGATGACGTGATTAGAGGACAATGGGATGTATAGCATCTTCATCTAGTTGGCTGGTCTGACGGAGGCGACCGCCAAAACGTATAAGTTTGATGTACTCAATCAAATTCAGGAGCTAAGTTCAGCAAGCGACTATTTCTTGGCAAGGGTTTACCTGCTTGGACAGGACAGCTCTTCTGGAAATGATTCACTTTGGCTTTGACGAATGATTGTGAGTTCTGCCTCTTTGTAGCCATCTGCTGTTGAGATATCAGTGGTTGCCCTATTGACATTCTGGATGTAAGCCTTCAGTAACTCTGGAAGGGTATCATATTTCTGTGGATAGGGAATGGGTGGGGAGAAGACTGATTGACAACAGAAGATTGGCTTTCACAGTTCAGCATCTTGGTTAACGTGTTAACGGCGGCATCTCTGGCCAGTGGTCAGTTGTTTGTCTGATAAATTTAGGCCCTTTGTTCCATCTGCTTTCCTGGCCTATGTCACAGAGAGATTTTCCCTTGCTGATGTCATCTGTGGGATTCTGAGTACAGGTACATACAGAACTGGCACACACCCCCACTTGTCAGACTCTGTGAGCTCCTGGATTTCTGTCACTCTGGTGCCTATGAACACTTTAAAACAACAGGAGTGTGATATCAGCTAGGTAAGAACAGATGTGGAGTCAGACCACAGAGTGACACTGTGGATGCTTTTGCGAGTTGTGTACCTGTGAATGCTGCACATAACTCCAACCATGGAATGGCTCACTATTTTTCGGGGCTACCTGAGATGTAGTGGCTACAAAGGCTACTTCCACTCTACCTTCAGCGCTTTCAGTTTGTAAGTAGCTCTGAAGTATCACAGAAAATGTGGATCTGCCTGGTGCTAGTATGGTGATCCAGTTCTTTGCTGCAGTAACACCTCGGCCATGCAATGTGCTGTAGATCATCCAGCTCAATCTCCCAAGCTTTCCACAAGTTCAACAGTTCCTAAGACAGTTGGGGATTATCCAACTCTCTTTTCTTGTCCCATAACCTCTGTACATATACTTTAGCCCATGTTGTGAATGGCACAATGTAGCCAATGGGGTCAACTTGGCTAGCGAGGATATTGTATATGCTCCTCATAGTTGGAAATGGGTGGTCTTTCTGACACTGCTTATAGGAGAGGGTGTCTGATGAGCAATGCCAGTGTAGCCCAAGAGTTGACTCCTGTGCATCTTGATGACCTTCGCTGAGCCACTGGACATTACTTTGAGATCGAGCATCAGCTGGTAGGTGGCTGATGACAGATAAATCATTGCTCGCCCACTGTGTTAAGTCAAATCCTCCTGAACTTAAGAGACTGCGGAGTTTGTCGAGAAAATACTTAGCTGGTTCACTTGAGGTGAAGCTCTGAAGGCAGTTGTCAATGTAAAAAGTTTTCTCTACTGAGAACCGTGTGTCTTCAGACTCACTGTTATCCAGAACGTGCTTCTGTAGAGCAAATGTTGCACAGCAAGGGTTACAAGTTGTTCCAAAGGGTAGAACTTTCCATTCGTACACATCTGGTGCCCTGTCTCTCTGAAGATCTCTCCAAATGTTTGTCTTCAGGTAAAAGACGTACTTGGTGGAGCATCCCATGAATGCCACTACAAATGGTGATGGAATGTTCTCGGAAACACAGGAAATCTGCCCGAAGAGAAGGACTAAGAGATGGAACTGGGAGCAAGTCCTTGTTCAGGTTGTAGCCTTGGTAAGCAAACGAGCAGTTGAAGACAACACTTTTCTTTCTATTGTGCTCCACCAGATGATGTGGAATGTACCAGCTCTCTCTGGAACAGTCCACCTGTTCAGGAAGGAGTTGTAGCCAGCTTGCTGTAACTTGACAATCTCCTCTCGATAGACTGCCGCTTGGTCAGAATTCTCATTTAGACAACTCTCTATTCCCTTTTGTGGTAGGACAGCTTCTTTGGGTGCATGTAGACATGGCATACCTTTGGCACGTAGATGAGGGGTAGCATAGCACTGGATTCCGTTAACATCCACTTTCACGGTTTTGTCTTGGAGAAGTTGGATGGATTCTTGGTCTTGCCTTGACCTTGTCAATAACTTCTCATTCCAATATCGAAGAATGTCCGTTTTCCACAGTTTATCCACATTTGCATAAAGGTCTTTACTGTGCTGTAAGCTGGTGAAAAGACATTGCTGTGGGGAAAGTCTGCTGGTTAGTTCCTGTGCTGGGCCTTGTAATGTCCATCCTAGACGTGCTATAACAACGACTGTCGCTTTCTGACGAAATCTCATTTTCTCGTTATCATCTGCCTGCTCTCTTCTCTTTCACTTCGTGAACTCCAGTGGAAAGTTTGGTGTAGTCCATTTCACACTGAGTGGCAGGATAGCCCCCCCTAATTAATATAATTAAAAACCATGCTGTGTATTGTAAATAATACAATGATATATACTTAAAATAATTGTGTAAGTAGTAATCCGTTTTCCACAGTTTATCCACATTTGCATAAAGGTCTTTACTGTGCTGTAAGCTGGTGAAAAGACATTGCTGTGGGGAAAGTCTGCTGGTTAGTTCCTGTGCTGGGCCTTGTAATGTCCATCCTAGACGTGCTATAACAACGACTGTCGCTTTCTGACGAAATCTCATTTTCTCGTTATCATCTGCCTGCTCTCTTCTCTTTCACTTCGTGAACTCCAGTGGAAAGTTTGGTGTAGTCCATTTCACACTGAGTGGCAGGATAGCCCCCCCTAATTAATATCATTAAAAACCACGCTGTGTATTGTAAATAATATAATGATATATACTTAAAATAATTGTGTAAGTAGTAAAACAATACAAATGCAAATGGGACAAAAAAAATTTATTTTAAGTTTATAAATATTTTCAATATCCCCTCCCTTGCCTTACAGTGCTTTGGTCCACTGCCTACTTTCCCCTTTTACCTAAGGAGGGATATCAAGGACTAAGGAGGGATATCAAGGAGAGGCTTCCTATCAGTCACCTCTCTAAGGTCTCCTCTTCTCTTCTTAGCATCACGCTTCCTCTCTGCTCAACTCCAGGAAGGGGAAGGAGCACGAGTGGCAACACTAATTTTCTGGTCCTGTCTCCGATCCTCAGATCATGATGAGCCTGCCCCCTCAGAGGCTTTAGGAGAAGATCTGGTCAGGTGGGGAATGTATCTCCTGAAAGCCGCTGACTGCGCCCTCGCTTCCCTAAACTTCTCAACCACTGCCTCAATAGATGTGCCGAAAAGCCCAGAAGGTGAAAGCAGAGCATCAAGAAGAAAGTCCTTCTCCTTCTTCCCGGTGTCTGCTAAGTTTAACCACAGATGTCTCTCCATTGCTCGCCCTATAACAGCAGCAGTTTGCTTAGTGGCACAGAGAGCTAAATCCATAGTGCGGCACAGCTCTTCAACCGCCTCAGGAGGCAAACCCTTACCTTCATCCAGATCCTTAAGCAGGATAAGCTGCCATAGTGTGCAAAGCCCCCACAGAGTGACCCACTGCCACATACGCCCTGCCATTCAGATGCGAGGTGGTTTGAAGTGGCCTGAATGGCAGGACAGGAGCCTTTAACGAAGATGACTCGCCCTAGGAGAGATAGCCCGCAGGTGTCTCTTCCACAGGGGGCATCTTCACATATCCGCGCTCAGCAAATCCCTCCACACTATCATAATCTGCGTGTTGGAAAAGATGCAGCTGAGCTGAATGTTTTCGCCCATGATCTCTGAAGCTCAGCATGGAGATTTCGGAGAAGGGGAAGGCTCTTGGGTGAAGGACGATTATGGCCTGACAATCAGCGCTCGTCCAGTCTGCCGCGAGCAGGTTTCTGCTGAATGGATGATGCCAGGAAAGTGCTATCTGCAGGATCAGACGACTCAAGCGAAAGAACATCCAGATCCTGCCGATCACTCAAGCTTGCGGTCAGAGATGTAGAGATATCCAATCCCATCTCGAGCTTCTCCGCGAGCTCAACTTGTGAGCCCCATGACCTGAGTTTCCACCATGTCTTGGCAGCAACGGGAGCCGAGACGCAGATGCCTGTCCCACATCCCTCGAGAGTAGGGACAAGCGAGAGCGGAGCTTCTTCATCTGAAATTTATCACAATGAGTGCATTCAGTGCCCTCTAGCACTGAATGTGCATGCTCCTCACGGAGACACATACGCAAAGGTCATGTGTGTCCTCAGCTGTCAGAAATCTCAGACATAGAGGCACACATTTTCTAAAATGCTCGTTCGACTTCTTACTTTCTATAGTGATTCACACACGCTGAACAAACAGACAGCTCCTGAAGACAAAATAAGTTGATGATGTGCATTACAGGCGCCCTTTTATACTTCTGAGCACTCCGCTAATGAAGTTTCGGGCTGCGTGGTCCAATGGATTTGGAAGTGTTTTCACAAATGCTTCAGATACCAGTCATGCTGATGGCATTTCCCATAGTGTCCACTAGAGGACGAGTTGCGAGTTCCCTTGAAGGGGAACATTAGTTTTGGTAGCTTGTTTAATACCATAGCTTGTTCGATAGTAGGTCACCCACTACAACTAACACGGCAATAAGCCTATGTGTGAACTGATATTAGGCTAATATTATAGATTTACTGTTGTGTTAAGTTTTGCTCAATATGACATTAAGTGGCAGATCAGTGGGCTTGCTGCAGTTGAATATCTAAGTAAGAGACTCTGTCCCAGATGTAGCGGCAAATTTGTAATAAGCCACTATCCAGGTAGGGGCGAACAATTGACGTGTGAGTCTGTAACATAGCTTCTTAGTCATTTATTTTCGCAAAACAACAATCCATAAAATAAACAGTTGAACCATAGCTTCACCGCTAAACACTGGCACATACCGCAACATGAATACATGGTCTGAAAATTGTATCCACTTCCCCCTACTAGCCCCACCTACTTCCTCACCTGCACTAAATACTTAATTGCAGCAATATAACAAGAGTCTCGATTAAAAAATTCATAACATTCAATGCAAATACTCAAACACTAATAATACACAAATAATAATTATCAAACATAAACTTAATTATATTCAAATTAGTAAATCAGTCCATTCATTCCAAAATATGAAAATAGAAAAATAAATAGCTCCAACATTCCGGCCCCTAATTGACAACTTGTGACAATTGTAATAATTCATTCAAAAAAATGAGCCATGATTTTTAACAAAAGTAAAAAAAAAAAAAAAAATGGCCAAAAGTTTAACTCTGCGTACATATCCTTTGCTGTCCGGGAATGCCTCCAAAATTTGACCTAATGGCCAAGAGTTCTGTGGTGAAGTTTTGTCGATAATGAGAACAATATCACCAGTTTTAAGGTTTTGTTTGGTTTTGTTCTACTTCTGCATTTTCTGCATTAGCGGGAGGTTCTTTCTAATTCTTTGTTTCCAGAAAAGGTCACAAATGAACTGTACTTGTTTCCATCTTCTTCTTAGATGTCGTCCTTCTGAAAAATCCCAGGAGGCAAAATAGGAACTCCTTTCATCTGAAGCTAATTATTAGGGGTTAAGGCTTCTGGATCTTTAGCATCCTCTGAAACTGCAGTGATTGGACGATCGGGAAACCTAAAATACTATGTGGAGGATGGAAGATAATTTAATAATTATAATATAACCATGAACCTAATTCATATTTAAACAACTATCACTTTGTGTTGTTGGCTAGATAAAATGACAGAGAAAATAAAATAAAACATACATAAGATCATTTTTTCAGTGCACCAAAATGCCAAGTACAACAAGTCCCCATATCAGAATCAGAATCAGAAGAGCTTTATTACCAAGTATGTTCACACACACAAGGAATTTGACTTGTCGACAGGAGCTTCCAGGGTAGAAGAAAGTACAAACATAGTGCAGACATACATGATAGTGCAGACATACATAGGAATAACACAGTAAGGATGTAATATAACACTAATATAATAA
>NW_015661867.1:266723-268149 GCF_001515625.1 Sinocyclocheilus rhinocerous | reverse complement strand
TTTATGTTTACGCAATGCAACGCAACGCGTAAAATGACAGTATAAGTCATTATAATCAGTGATTATGTCCCCACTGGATGCAACAAATGCCTCTTTTGTAATGGGTTTTAATGTTTTTGTCTCGTCGCTCCGGCCGGGACACGGCATCAACAGTATGGTGAGGGGCGTAACATTTCCGTCTCACGCTTGAGGTATTCGGCCAATCACAACGCATTGGATAGCTGGCCAATCACAGCACACCTCGCTTTTTCAAACCGATGAGCTTTGTAAAAATCGACGCGTTTCAAAAAGGCGGGGCATAGAGGAGAAACAATAATGTACAGTATGTGGAAAATAATGTTTTTTTTTAAATTTAAACCGCATAATGTTCTTTTTAGCAGCATCATATGACCCCTTTAATTAAGGTAAAACATCTGTGTGTCCCCTTCAAAAATTGCTCTTGATAAATTTATTGTCCCCCCAACTGTTAGATGAAATTTACGCCCATGGACAGGGGTGACTGGAAGGGTCAATGTATCGAAGGGGGGCACTTTCTACAAGATGGCTGCAGTGAGAGAGTGAAATAAATGCAGTCAAAATGGCCAGTTCTCACTTCTCGTAGCAGATCACCACGTAAGGGATCAAGGGCAGAAATTGTGTGATTCACACTCATGCACTTTGTTGCTAATAAACTGGATGTAAGTTAAGTTCTGTTGCATTTATATGAAAATAAATATGATGAACAAGACACCCAAAGTACTTGTTATTTAATTCCAGCCAAAATACATGTTTTCCATCCAATTTTATTTTAATACACGTGTATTTTAAATTTTTTTCACTATGGACAGCAGAAAATGTCCAACTTGACACATCATTTTCAACTCCAACTGCAAGTATTGATTACAAAACCTAGTAGAATAACAAAAGATATTGCTTCATTAATAGACAATATATATAAAATGAAATTGATAGGAAAATAGTAGGAGGATTATTTATAAATGATATGACTGATCATCTTCCAGTTTTGCAATCTTTCAAATACTATTTGAAAAAAAACAAAAAGAAATAGGATAAATAGCTTTAAAATAATTCGACATAGAACACCAGAAGTCATTGCTGCTCTCAGTGAGGACTTAAAGAATGAAAATTGGAGTGAGGTTTATGTAAGTAAAGATACTAATTGTCACGAATCCAATCTATAAACTTCCATTCACTCACCACCAGAGGTCACCCGCTCTCCACATGGACTCTCACACTACACAGACTGTTACACATCACCCTGGACTACATTTCACATGCTCCATTGCACTAATCACAAGCTCACCTGAAACCAATCACACACAGCTGCTACCAATAACACACACTATATAAATCAGTCTCACACCACCATTCAACGCCGAGTATTGTATGCGCATATCGCTAGTCAGTGATAGCTACGTTACGGAGC
>NW_015661867.1:259788-265849 GCF_001515625.1 Sinocyclocheilus rhinocerous | reverse complement strand
TGGGTCAAAACAACCCAATTGCTGGGTTTGTCCCTATTTTACCCAGCACTGGGTTGTATTTAACCCAGCATTTTTTAGAGTGTACAAACGAAATTGAAGGGAAAATAGTAGGAGGGTTATTTATAAATGATATGACTGACCATCTTCCAGTTTTTGCAATCTTTCAAAGACTATTTGAAAAAACAAAAGGAAATAGGATAAATAGCTTTAAAACAATTCGACATAGAACACCAGAAGTCATTGCTGCTCTCAGTGAGGACTTAAAGAATGAAAATTGGAGTGAGGTTTATGTAAGTAAAGATACTAATTGTCACGAATCCAATCTATAAACTTCCATTCACTCACCACCAGAGGTCACCCGCTCTCCACATGGACTCTCACACTACACAGACTGTTACACATCACCCTGGACTACATTTCACATGCTCCATTGCACTAATCACAAGCTCACCTGAAACCATACTTTATGGAGCCATTCCAAGTTTCTTAATCTAGTATAGCCTTGTTCTTAGTTTGTTTACCCATGTCTTTATCCTTACCTGTTATCTCATTTTGTCTGATCTCTGCCTGCCCTCCCTGTCTGTAGCGCTTCCCACAATGGGGATCGCTTTATGGTGTATTTGGGCTGCATACACCACCACTGAAACTTTAGAAACGGCGGCCACTGTGCGGTCTACCGAGGTGGTGGCTGATGCTGCAGATCTTCCCGAGGTAGTGGTGCACGCTGCCATGTTCCCCGAGGCGATGGCCTGGTTCCTGTGGCCGTCTAGGAGACAAGGTCCTCACTGGGGATCTGTCTCTGGGGTTCCCGGTTCCGGTTGTCCTAATTAATGCAGCTTAAAAATCCTTTAACGGATTTGAATATTATAAACTCCAATCTGTTGATGTGGAAACTTCACTAAAAATTGTAGTGCACATGCCATCGAATAATCGTAATAAGCTTTGTGCTTTGTTACTTTTAATATGAAAAGTCATAGCTTTCAAATTCTGTCATTATCACGAAATACAAACAATAAATGTGGTTTTGACGTTCTTTAATGTGGCATAACAGATTTCTGTAGCCATGTCAGTTCAAGCTGCACATGAGCTGATAATTTATTCCTCTTTACTACTAGTTATAGCACCAAATAAACATGAATGAACACCAGAAGGTATGTTGAAAGAAACAGTACAAACATGTCTCATGTAATCGCTCAATTAGTGTTTTAACCGCGTAAAGACGTCAGTAAAAGAGAGTGTAAACAATGTCACATGATATCTCCCAGTCAATGCACATAAACTTCGTCAACTAGACTTATGTCTTATTTAATGTATGTTTGAATACATTTGTCATGAAAACAAGTTTTTATAGTCATTGTTTAAATGTTTATTTCAACAAATTGGAGTAGAAACAATGTCATTAAAAAGCTAACAAAACTGCCTTATGTAATGTTTCTACATAAGTTTTTAAGTGTTAATTTTAAAATTTGATTGATTATTTGATTATTAAAATTTATTTTCAGTTTTTGTTTTGTTTTTGGCTAAATTTTAATTTTAATAATAATCACTGCATGATATTGTACATAACCCTTTAAAATCACTAGGCAATAGTGAGTGTGTGAAGTGCATGAGTGTAAACTGTATGAATGAAACACTTTATAATAAATTTCATTAATAAATCATTAACAAACATTATATAATGCTTAACATATCATTAGTTAATATAAATTCACATAGCTAGAAACATGAGATAATGCACTTGTTAATGTTTACTAGTAAACGTATTAAACATTACCTAATGATTATTAGGTTATTAACAGATCATTTTTTTTCATGTAAATTAAAATGCTTACAAATGTCGTCAAACTTTCAATTCATATGATCAGGCACTTAAAAAAATTCTACAAATGACTTTAACATATGTTATACAATGATTAAAAGCTTTTGTTTATGCACAACACATTTGCTGCTACTGAGGTGTGATACGGGTAAGGTTAGGGACAGGTTTGGTGGTATGGGTAGGTTTAAGGGTTGGTTAAGGGGTCAAAACTGTACAGGGGTAAATTTGATTACTATAAGGGAACACGCTTCAATGTTTATATTACATTGTTTTGATAAATAAACAACAATTTTCTTGAAAATTTTATTTGTTTTCTGCTGTTGATGTATTATTCAATAAATATCCTGTTTAATGATATATAGTAGTATACTAATATAAGTGTCACAAATCCGGTCCGTGGCTTTCCGCCCGATTGCCACCAGAGGTCGCCCTTTCATTATATTGACTTTCACACCACACAGACTGTTACACGTGACCCTGGACTTCACTTCCCATGTTACATTGCACTGATTGGACTCACCTGCAGTCAGTCACACACACACACACACACTATATTACACCCACTCAGATCCTTCTCAAACTGCAGAGTATTGTCTAGCGTTTATTGCTCTCCAAGTGGTAGCTACATTACGGAGCCATTCCGAGTTTTCTAAGTCAAAGTCTAGTTTAATCCTGTTTATTGCCTTAGTCATTCGTGTCTTGATTCTAGCCTGTGTATCTCGTTTCTGTATGATCTCTGCTTGCCCTGAAGTATATTGCCTGTCTTGGATTACCCCTCTCGTCTCGCCCTGTTCAGATACTGTTTACCCCTCGCCTGGACCATCGCCTGTGTTTTGGATTACTCTCTTGCCTTGCCCTGCCCTCTATATACCTATCTGCCATTTTCCGACTCTTGCCTGTGTTGACCATGTCTTTAAATAAAGCCTTGCAGATGGATCCGCACATCTTTCGTTTCGTTCACCCCGTAACAATGTGTTGAGGCAAAAAAAAAAATAAAATTACAATGTGTGATATGTCTTTAGCAAGCATTTAGCTAAACTTAACTAATCACCTTTTACACAAACATTGTTACAGCAGCTAAGTGTCCAATGCCCATAAAGGTACTGAATGATTAGTAAACATTTATAAACATTTACAAATGATGAATAATTTCCACCAGATTGGGTACTGCAAAAACATGAACAAATAATAAATAAATGATTTAAGATGTATAAATGTACACAACAAATGAAGACCTAATATGTGACCTTTATAGACTGATTATGAATTAATGAATAATATGTTAACATTAATAGTTTGTTAAGTGCTTACAATTACTAATTAAGCTATTTTTTTCTCAAAATTTATAAATATAAATAAGCATTAGGTAATTTGTGAACTGAATTTAATGATATTTGTTAACATTCAAATGTACATTAACAAATAAGCTTTTAATAATTGTATAAGTTCTGTTAAACTCATTGGTAGATTTTTTAAAAGTGTGTGAGTGTATGAATTGAAAGTTGAATGACATTTGTAAGCATACACCAATGATTCATTAAGCTTTATATAATGTTTATTAATGATTTATTAATGAAGCTTTTAATCATTGTAAACCATCTGTTAAAAAACATTTGTAGATTTTTAAAACGTGCCTGATCATAAATTGAAAGTTTAAAGACATTTGTAAGCATTTTAATTTACATAAAATAATGATCTGTTAATCATTAGGTAATGCATATTAAGTTTATTAGTGAACATTAACAAGTACATTATCTCATATTTCTAGCTACGTGAATATATATTAACTAATGATCTGTTAAGCATGATATAATATTTGTTAATTATTTATTAATGAAAGTTATTAGAAAGTGTTACCGAATACAAAATTTCAAAATAAGTGATAGACAGCACCACACTTTCAAGCAAAATGTTTACGAAAAGAAGCTTCTTAAAAAGAAACAGTAGTAGTAGTAGAAGAAGAAGAAGAAAATAACACCTGTAATGCTGCTTGAGCTCGGACATCCTCCCACACCACAGAGCACTACTCATGTAGTTCCCTATTAAATTATACAATATTTGTCCCAAGTTGTTGTTAATGTACAAATGATGTACATAAATTTTGGTACTTTTGTCTTTTGTCAAGACATAAAACATTAAGGAGACAAACAATAAAATTGATTGCAATTCTTCCTTCAGTTTGCGCTGTTTTTTTAAACAACTACATTTAAATTCATCAATAGCACTTTGTTCATTCTTAAAGTTAACTTTTGCATGTATGGTGATTAGATTCACTGTTTTTGGCTGACGCCTTGAACTTAAAGGTGTCATGAAAAGAGGATTTCAGATTTTTATGTTTCACAAGGTTATTGTCAGACTCTGTTCCGTGTTTTGCTCCCCCTCGTGTTCCATGTCCTGTTTTTCCATTGTGTTTCCATGCCCTTATTTGGTTTTCCTGTTCCTGCTCCCTGATTGTTTCCCATTTGTTTCCAGCTGTGTTTTCCCTCATGTTATTACGTTTTATTAGTTCCAGGTGTTTCTCGTCATGTCTTGTGTATTTAAAGTGTTCCCGGTTTTTAGTTCTTGGTCCGGTATTGTGAATGTCTGTTTATGTCTACCTCCTCTGCTGTTTGTTTTCCGTTTTTAAAAGTGTTTTGGTTTTCCGTTTGTTTTCCTCCGAGATCATGGAAATCACCGCTCGTTTCTCCGCCTCTCCCCTTTTTGGAGTACGCCTGGGAATTCTGCGGGCTCACCGCAGCGACGGCATTGGATGACGCCACCATCAATTCTCTGTTCTGGCTCGGGGCCTACTACCATCGCCCCATGAACCTACCAGACACCAAGGGACTATGCTGGAGGGAAGGGATCTAGCGGTGTCTGGGGAGTGTCCATGCCCGAGCCAGAACCAGCCCGCCGGGCGCTCAGCAGACAAGCCTGCCGGCCGCGGCTCTCTCCAGCCCGCCGGCCGCGGCTCTCTCCAGCCTGCCGACCGTTCCAAAGTCAAGCCCGCTAGCCGTTCCGATGTCAAGCCCGCCAGCCACGGCATTCGCAAGCCCGTCAGCAGTTCCTTAGTCAAGCCCGCCGGCGGTTCTTCAATCAAGCCCGCCGGCCGTGGCTCTCTCTATGGTATGGGTCTCTCTCGGTATGGGTCCACCTGTAGTGGCCGGGCCGAGCCGTCCAGCCACGGTCTTCTGAGTTCCCTGCTCCGCCGTGGCCTCCTGAACTGCCTGCTCCGCCAAGGCTTCCTAGTCTGCCTGCTCCGCCATGGTGCCCCGAACTGCCTGCTCTGCCATGGCGCCCGAGCTCCCTGCGCCGCCATGGCCCCTAAGCTCCCTGTGCCGCCATGGCACCCTGGACTGCCTGATCCGCCCTGGAGGTATTTCCCGTGTCCCAGTCCTGCACCAGCCTCCAGGGCGCCCACCCCCCCTCCCTGGTGGAATTGTTACGGCGTGGGGGAGTAATGTCAGACTCTGTTCCGTGTTTTGCTCGTGTTCCATGTCCTGATTTTCCCATGTGTTTCCATGCCCTTATTTGGTCTTCCTTTTCCTGCTCCCTGATTGTTTCCCATTTATTTCCAGCTGTGATTTTCCCTCATGTTATTATGTTTCATTAGTTCCAGGTGTTTCTCATCATGTCTTTAAAGTGTTCCCGGTTCTTGGTCTGGTATTGTAAATGTCTGTTTATGTCTACCTCCTCTGCTACATTTGTTTTCCTGGTTCCCTGGTTATAATTAAAATCACGTCACTGATGTTCTCCTGGTCTCTTCATTCCTCGCTCCGCGCTCCAACACAGTAGCACCATGACAGTTAGTTTATGAAGTTATTTATTTATTTATTTGCACCAGTAACAATATTTGTAAAAAAAAAATTTCATCCTCATTTTCAGTGAAAAACACTCAACTTCAACTTCTACCTGTTGCAGAAATAAAGGTAAATGCCCACTGCTGTGACTGAAAAAGTGTACAGTGCATGCACAGCAGGCTGTAGTCTGAATACTTTATAGGGCAACTGTATATCTTCATCTCTATATACACTATAGCATTTCATTGCATTCCGATAGAAAGCTAAATAACATAAACCCAAATCAACTACTAAAAAACATAGTTTGACCAATCAAATATGTTGCCAAAACCCGCATAACCTGTAGCAACAACTCTGTTGCCTTTAACAGTTGACCAATTAATGTATTGCCAATACCTTAAAAGCTTAAGCAGCCTTCTCAATAACACCAGCTAGACTTAAGAAAAACATGTTCCAATTCAAC
>NW_015661867.1:258729-259778 GCF_001515625.1 Sinocyclocheilus rhinocerous | reverse complement strand
ATGTTCCGAATAACGACCGGATTGCTCTGGAACAAGCATGTTCCCAACAATACAGCTATAACTTAAGAACAAGCATGTTCCCAATAACGTCCAGGTAGCTTAAGAACAAGCATATTCCCAATGTGACTAGACAGCTTAAAAACAAGCATGTTCCCAATATAACTACAGCTTTTAGAACAAAAACAACCAGATAGCTCTGGTACAAGCGTGTTCCCAACAATACAGCTATAACTTAATAACAAGCATGTTCCCAATAACGACCAGGTAGCTTAAGAACGATAAGAAGTGCATTGCAATGAAGTGGAAATCTGATACTGTTATTCCCATAAGTCTATGGTTATCTGAGGTTAATAACTGTATACCCTTGGAAAAATTAACATACTGGCTAAGAAATAAAAGTAAAGTATTTTATAAAATTTGGCAACCCCTTTTCCGTTATATGGAAGACACTTCAATAGATGGATTTTCTTTTCGAGTGAGGTTTTACACAATAGTAACTATGATATCCTGTATCATCCCAATTTTTTTTTTCTTTCCTTTTTGTCTTGTATTGTCCTGTCTTGTGCAAAAAGTTGTGTTTTGTATTTTTTTTTTATATTACAGTTCAAAAGCAAAAATAAAATATAAAAAAAAAAAAAGAACAAGCATGTTCTCAAAATGACTACAGCTTTTAGAACAAGCATGTTCCAATAACAACCAGAACAAGCATGTTCCCAATAACAACCAAGCTTAAGAACAAGCATGTTTCCAATACAACTAGACAGACCAAGCGTGTCTGATACAGGACCAGAATCAACGCTGAACTGACGGCTGCATCCGGAACTGGAAAATGCTGCCTTCGGAGGACACATTTCAAGGTAGGAAGTCATCGAGACATGTCGAATCTAAAATTAGCTTCAATTCGTGCCTCCTGAGATACCTCATCTGGTCAATATTAAAAGGCAGAATAGATGTATCCGTTGCTGCCTTGATACCCACAATCCTGTGTGTTCTATCCTGTGGTGGTTGATCAAATAAATCATTGAATATTTGCTTAGTTATCACCAAGC
>NW_015661867.1:257665-258717 GCF_001515625.1 Sinocyclocheilus rhinocerous | reverse complement strand
ACCTTCATGAACAAATGCTGCCTGCGAAGTCATTAGCTGATAGGCAGTGAGGCAGCATGTCAGCAGCCTAGGTTTTCGGATGCAGACGAGTTCAACTGAACAATGACCGTTTACCATTTTCTCTTGGAGCTGCGCCGCGGCAGAAATGATTCCGTTTGTACCATGGTCGTTATTTCCTGCTGCTTAAATCTGTGCTGTAGTGTTATACAAATTAGTCTCGCGTAGCCAAACCTTCAGACTGACGGCTGAAGGTCTGGAGTTCATGGCAGCTTTTTTTGGCCAAGCCCGCCTATGAGGCCGTTTGACCGACATGTCAAACAACCAATCACAGTTCATTTCATTCAGCGGCACGTTTCGGTGCGTGGAAATGTTGCCTCAATAACAGACCAGTGTGTTAAACTCTCAGACGTATTTGAAAGATTCTGTAAGTAACTGCGGCGCTGCCGAAGACTTCCGTAACCATGAAAGAAACGCGTTAAACGGCACGCTCTTGCGCTCGCTTGGGTCGCTGAGTGCGCGCACGCGCATAAGAATCCAACTCTTAACAGTGTAAATAACTCAGAATGCATGAAATGACAGTAGACCGCCCGTTAAGCGCAGCATATTGCAGCGACAAGCGTGTTGCCAGTGACAACAGATAAGTACCGCACATTCGCAAGAATTTAACTGAAAACAACTTAATGAGCCCAAGCAACACGGATAGCCTTAGCAACACGCATGTTGCAGATAACCTGAGAGCATTAAATGGAACTTAGCTTGTGAAGACGTTCGAGAGAGTGAAACATAGCAGTTGTGAAGTGGATGCTTGATCTCTTGATATCCTTCTTGGGGATTAAGTTCCCATCTGAACTTGTTCTTGAGTCAATCACATAACTTGTGGAGTCCATGACAATAATGTAGCGATGCTTGAAATAATGCTAACTCAGTCACTTCTGAATCAGGCAGCTTATAATCAATGCGGTGAATTCACGTGTTCAAGTTAACGAACTTGAATGAATTGGAGGTGAGACGTTTGGGGAAGCGAATTCCACTTCTCTAAATTCCCGATTCCT